>NC_060124.1:529472663-529775693 GCF_021461395.2 Schistocerca americana
CCACTGGCCACATCGATGAAGCCTTCCGAAGTTGTCTCCACAAAAAGTGATTAGTTTATCTAATAGAATTTTCAGTTGTCTTAAAGTGTCTACACAAAATTTTGCAACTATCTCCGATGTTTCGTTGTTCGGCGAATCGGACTTCAACAGCTTCTGTTGGATTCCGTTAGTTTCAGTAAAGTATTGAACAACTAAAGGAAACATCTTTTCAGCGTTGTAGTTCAGTGGCTATACCGTGAAATGAAACATCTGGCAGTTGTTTTATGCATTCGAACACAGAGTGTGGTGCGCGAATATTTTTAAAAGTCGCTGTAGTTTTGGTCCTGGCTGTACACAGCTTTGCGGCGACTTTGGAGCTTTATAAGCTGTTGTTAGACCTGCAGCAGCAACGAGCAACTCTTCCTGGATATCTTCTTTAATCACGAATGTAGAAAAAGGCTTTGTTGTCGATTCTACCACGAACATACTTGTATGATTCTTTGTAGAAATGTGATTCCTCGCATCTGCCTTTCCTCCGTGAGTTACTTAGTTGAAACAGCTACTAATCTCACACAACGCTTCCTGATCCGAACGTTGTATAATCATCCGAAAAGTGATACTTTCTCTTTACATCTTTTGGCATTTTCGTAAGCTACGATAAGTTTATTAGAAGGTAAACCGCCGACAGTAACACTGTATTCATTGAGGAACACGTCAATATACACTTCACCTCCTATATACCCGCAGTAAACACTTGAAGTATTACTAACTTGCACTCATTGTTCGTATTACGTTTAGAAAGAATCGTCTTATCAGATCATTGTTCAAATGGGAATTGCCCGAGTCTTTTTTTTTCCCCCCTTTATTGAGTTTCGAGCCCCCCCGAAGGGGGCGGGCTGGCAGCAGCTTAGTACGCCGCTCTTCGGCCTACAGACTTTGTTTGAAAAAAAAATGAAGATAATAAATAATAAAAGCAGGTGAAAAAATCGGTGACTTAAATGGGTTGGTGATGCTAATAAAATACACGGGAAGCAGACAGGTAAAACAATAGACAGACAATTAAAAAACACGGCGAAAGTCTGGTTTCTGTTCGCAAGAGATATAAAAATCACACCCAGCGACAGCATGATTTCCATTCGCAACACTTTGGAAAGATGCACAACACTGAACACTCACTTAAACACTGCATTAAAAAGTTATCACAAATGTGACACACCACAGCCGAGGCCAGACGGGTTGAATGTGGACAGATGATGGGAAAGAAAAGGGGGGAAGGAGAGGCAAAACGAAGTGGGGGGAGGGGGGGAAGGAGCTGACGGAGGACAAGGATTCATCAGAGGAGGGGGGGCTGAGCAGACACGAGAGGGAGTGGGGAAAAGGATCAGAGTTGATAGGAGGGATAAATGGAGGGAGAGGAGGCATTATCCGGGAGGGGAAGTTGACGAAAGCCAGCTTGGGAAAGGAGATGAAGGGTGTAGAGATGGAGGATAGAGGGGACACAATAGTGAAGGCGCGGCCCCGAGTCTTCGATGTGGCGCTACTTAAATAGTTCCAGCCCCGTGCTACTGGAGAAGTCTGGTTTTTCGAATGATGACACTAGATCTGGAAGGTGCTTCCATCGTCAATACATGATACGCAACATGCAACACTGTGTGTGAGATGACCTTGTCAACACAACTTTGTTGACATAAGTAAAACTGAGGCTTCATTTACATGTTATGTTGAATGTAATTGTCGTGTGATTATGGCCTCCCGACAGGTAGACCATTCGCCAGGTGCAAGTCTGTCCATGTTTCGCTAATAGATGGCGTTAATTTAGTACTTGAGCCAAGCTAGTGACAGTATTTTGCAAAATCGGGACAAAATTGGGTCTTGTCGGGGTGTCGGATCTAGAAGGTCCATAACGGTGACGTTCCCGATATATCGTGGCGGATGGCAACACTGTACGTACATAATGGTGAAACGACAAGACGTGATAGGCTATCGGTCATTTTGCTTCCAAACAATGTGCACAACATCTTGATACACAAACCTGGTATATTAAAACACATAAACCAGATTAATGTATTTAGTTCGAAAGGATGGATAGGATGTGTGACTGCTGCTTATGGGCGCAGGAGGAGCTGACCACTGTTCGGCAACAGCTGAACGTGCTGATGGCCACGGTCAGCCGTCTGCAGGCTGCTGCCTCGGTGTGTAGCGGCAGTGGGGAGTCTGGTGCGTCACAAGGTACACCCCAGGTGTTACATGCTTCACCCACTGTCCCTGCTATCGAAACATCTTCGTGGGTGCCGGGCGCGGTTGGGCCACCCTCTCCCCTAGGGGAGTGGTGGGTTCAACAGCGTTCGCGTCGCACGAGGCGGAGGGCCAATGTGGAGGCTGGCCGTGTGGCATCATCCGCTCTGCCTGTGAGTGGACACGTGGCCACTCCTTCAGCAAGGTCCGAGCAGGCACATGGGGGGAGGGGGGGGGGGAGGGGTTTATTAGTTATTGGAAGCTCCGATGTCAGGCCGGTGATGGAGCCCCTTAACGAAAAAGCGGGAAGGTCGAGGAAGAAGGCCAGTGTTCACTGTGTCTGCTTCCCTGGTGTGGAGGAGGCGGTGCCGGCGGCGATAGAGAGCACTGGGTGCACCCGACTGCAAATTGTTGCTCATGTCGGCATGAATGACTCCTGCCATCTGGGTTCAGAGGTCATCCTCAGTTCACACAGGTGGTTGGTGGACTTGGTGAAGGGGGAAACTCTCGCTCGCGGGGTGGATTCTGAGCTAACTATTTGTAGTATCGTTCCCAGAACTGATCGCGGTCCTCTGGTTTGGAGCCGAGTGGAAGGCTTAAACCAGAGGCTCAGACGATTCTACAGAGATCTGGGGTGCAAATTTCTCGACCTCCGCTATCGGGTGGAGAAATGTAGGGTCCCCCTGAATAGGTCAGGCGTGCACTACACGCAGGGAGCGGCTACAAGGGTAGCGGAGTATGTGTGGAGTGCACATGTGGGTTTTTTAGGTTAGAGAATTCCCTCCCTAGGCCCGACAAGACGCCTCCTGAGACGCGACAAGGTAGCAGTAGGCAAAACGCAACAGAGAATGACAATATTAATGTGATAATAGTAAACTGCAGGAGCGTCTATAGAAACGTCCCAGAACTGCTCTCATTAATAAACGGTCACGATGACCACATAGTACTAGGGTCAGAAAGTTGGCGGAAACCAGATGTAAACAGTAATTAAATTCTAACCTCACATTGGAATGTAAACCGCAGAGGCAGGCTGGACAGCGAAGGCGGAGGCGTGTTTATAGCGATAAAAAGTGCAATAGTATCGAAGGAAATTGACGGAGATCCGAAATGTGAAATAATTTGGGTGAAGGTCACGGTTCAAGCAGGCTCAAACATGGTAATTGGATGTCTCTATAGGCCCCATGGCTCAGCTGCTATTGTGGCAGAACACATGAAGGAAAATTTGGAAAATATTTCGAGTAGATTTCCAGACCATGTTACAGTTTTGTGTGGAGATTTTAAGTTACTAGACTGGACTAGGAGACTCAAACGTTTATAACGGGTGGTAGGAACAAAGAATTCAGTGAAATTTTTTTAAGTGCATTATCTGAAAACTACCTTGAGCAGTTAAACAGAGAATCGACTCGTCGCGATAACATATTAGACCTTCTGGTGACAAACAGGCCCGAACTATTTAAAACAGTTAACGCAGAACAGGGAATCAGCGATCATAAAGCGGTTACAGCATCGATGATTTCAGCCTTAAATAGAAATATTAAAAAAGGTAGGAAGATTTTTCTGTGTAACAAAAGTGACAAAAAGCAGATTTCAGAGTACTTGATGCCTCAACACAAAAGTTTTATCTCAAGTACAGATAGTGTTGAGGATCAGTGGACAAAGTTCAGAACCATCGTACAATGTACATTAGATGAGTATGTGCCAAGCAAGATAGTAAGAGATGGAAAAGAGCCACAGTGGAACAACAACAGAGTTTGAAAACTGCTACGGAAGCAAAGGGAACTTCACAGCAAACATAAACATAGCCAAAGCCTTGCAGACAAACAAAAATTACACGAAGCGAAATTTAGTGTGAGGAGGGCTATGAGAGAGGCGGTCAACGAATTCGAAAGTAAAGTTCTATGTACTGACTTGGCAGAAAATCCTAAGAAATTTTGGTCTTATGTCAAAGCGGTGGGTAGATCAAAACAAAATGTCCAGATACTTTGTGACCAAAATGGTACTGAAACAGATGATGACAGACTAAAGACCGAAATACTATATGTCTTTTCCCAAAGCTGTTTCACAGAGGAAGACTGCACTGTAGTTCCTTCTCTAGATTGTCGCACAGATGACAAAATGGTACATATCGAAATAGATAACACAGGAATAGAAAAACAATTAAAATCACTCTAAAGAGAAAGGCCGCTGGATCTGATAGGATACCAGTTAGATTTTACACAGAGTACGCGAAGAAACTTGCCGCCCTTCTTGCAGTGGTGTACCGTAGGTCTCTAGAAGAGCGTAGCGTTCCAAAAGATTGGAAAAGGGCACAGGTCATCCCCGTTTTCAAGAAGAGACGTCGAACAGATGTGCAGAACTATAGACCTATATCTTTAACGTCAATCAGTTACAGAATTTTGGAACGCGTATTATGTTCGAGTATAATGAAGTTATGGAGACTAGAAATCTACTCTGTAGGAATCAGCATGGGTTTCGAAAAAGACGATCGTGTGAAACCCAGTTCGTGCTATTCGTCCACGAGACTCCGAGGGCCATAGACACGGGTTCCCAGGTAAATACCGTGTTTCGTGACTTCCGCAAGGCGTTTGATACAGGTCCCCATAGTCGTTTAATTAACAAAGTAAGAGCATGTGGACTATCAGACCAATTGTGTGATTGGATTGAAGAGTTCCCAGATAACAGAACGCAGCATGTCATTCTCAATGGAGAGAAGTCTTCCGAAGTAAGAGCAATTTCAGGTGTGCCGCAGGGGAATGTCGTAGGACCGTTGCTATTCACAATATATATAAATGGCGTTGTGGATAACATCGGAAGTTCACTGAGGCTTTTTGCGGATTATGCTGTAGTATATCAAGAGGTTGTAACGATGGAAAATTGTACTGAAATGCAGGATGATCTGCAACGAATTGACGCACGGAGCAGGGAATGGCAATTGATTCTCGATGTAGACAAGTGTAATGTGCTTCGAATACATAGAGAGAAAGATTCTTATCATTTAGCTACAATATAGCAGGTCAGCAACTGTAGGCAGTTAATTCCATAAATTAAGTGGGACTAGGCATTAGGAGTGATTTAAAATGGAATGACCATATAAAATTAATCGTCGGTAAAGCAGATGCCAGACTGAGATTCATTGGAAGAATCCTAAGGAAATGCAATCCGAAAACAAAGGAAGTGGGTTACAGTGCGCTTGTTCGCCCACTGCTTGAATACTGCTCAGCAGTGTGGGCTCTGTACCAGAGAGTGTTGATAGAAGAGATAGAGAAGATCCAACGGAGAGCAGCGCGCTTCGTTACAGGGTCATTTAGTAATAGCGAAAGCGTTACGGAGATGATAGATAAACTACAGTGGAAGACTCTGCAGGAGAGACGCTCAGTAGCTCGGTACTGGCTTTTGTTGAAGTTTCGAGAACATATCTTCACCGAGGAGTCAAGCAGTATATTGCTCCCTCCTACGTATATCTCGCGAAGAGACCGTGAGGATAAAATCAGAGAGATTAGAGCCCACACAGAGGCATAGCGACAATCTTTCTTTCCACGAACAATACGAGACTGGAATAGAAGGGAGAACCGATAGAGGTACTTAAGGTACCCTCCGCACACACAGTCAGGTGGTTTGCCGAGTATGGATATAGATGTACATGAAGAAAAGGATCCGACAAGTGATTGCAAACACATTAGCCTGAAGTTGACAGTTATTATTCAGTAATAATTGCAAATTACACAGAGCAAACACAAGTGTCTCTGCTCACTAAGCAAACACAAGAAGAAACGAACATCAGAAGAGAAATACAGCGCTTCTGTACCTTTATCTTTAAAGAAATGAATAGCGTTCGGATACAACCTTTGCTGGTTTCCGATATACACAGTCTGTGGATCAAATCTACAATTTACTCTCCTCTGATCAGCATTAAATTTATCCTCCATGACATAACTCTCATATAGCATGATTATTTCTTCACAACATAGAGAACAAACGAACTTTAGTACACTTTTACAAGAGTCATTCCACTAGCTAAACATCTTCAGAGAAAAAAATCCATTCAAAACATTTATTAACATTGATACAGTCCTCCACTGAAGATGTACGGAATTCGGAATTTTACGCCCTACTCAGCTTATTTGATAATGTTAATAACATAGTCACATTATTCGGCTGTACTAAGAAATTCATCAATGTAGAGAGCTGGCCACGCCAAACCATTTACGGCTGCTGGCAAGTTTTGAAGATTCGTGTTCCTGAATACTGGACACCTTTCTGGACCGAAGTAAGAGGCTTTAAATCTTTCTGAAGATTATTCTTCTTTATAGTACTGATTCCGTTAACTGAGCTGTGCGCTAATCTCCCTGTTGGAGGTTCGAGTCCTCCCTCGGGCATGTGTGTGTGTGTGTGTGTGTGTGTGTCGTCCTTAGCGTAAGTTAAGTTAAGTTAGATTAAATAGCGTGTGTAAGCTTAGGGACCGATGACCTCAGCAGTTTGGTCCCATAAGACCTTACCACAAAAGAAACCGAGCTGTTCGGTTGAAAAACATATTATTTATGATAAATTCCATGAAGGAGTAAATATATTGAGGAGCAGCAGTTAATATCCCTAATTCATTGAACAGGCCTCTGAAGGAAGGATGTCCTTCAATTCACACCACAAATAACTCATATGTTTTTGGACTTGGGAAACATGTAACGGCTCCAAGTGAAGCGCTACATGGCTTGTTACAAGAGTCACGTGCTCAAAACACACCTGGGTGCCACTCCAACAATCAGGGAATTTTAATCCGGAATTATATTATCACTCTTAGTGTACAGTCTGCAAATGTGAATGCGGGTCGTCTGCTGAAGTATGCATGGTCTGTCTGCTGTGGGTTCTCTGAATGTGGAGATGCAGTTTAGCCAACCATTGTATCAAGTTGAGTGCGACTGTACTGGACTATAGGGACGTAAGTTCCCCGCACGTTAACAGGCCCCGTTAGGTTGGCAAATAGCTGCTGTGCAGACTCTCTGAGCCCTTCCGGCCACCGTGTGTGGACCCCGGACGAGGGGAGACGGTTAGGCATTCCCCGCTGAGACTCTGGTGAGTATACACGCTCTGCGTGATGGCTCCTATAGTCATCTTAGTTAGGACCTATAGTCAGGTTGCATAAAATTGCTATTTTTTTTTGTATCACTGATGGGCCAACATTCCATAACCGTACCATTAAGTAAAGTGAGTGATCAAGGAGATATTTTCATGATTTTATTAAATAAAATGTTGTATAAAATTCTTTGTCTCACAACAACGTCTTATTTCCGTTACCATGAGCTGCCCCAAAATAAGACACCATGTGACATTAGGGAACCAAAGTAAGCGCCGTTTATTGGCTTTTTTGTTTTTATTTTCTTACGCCCGAGAACACCTGCATTACAAACAAACATTTCTTCAGGCATTTCAGCGGTCCTGCGGTTTGTTCTTCTCGGTAGAATTTATAATCAAACTGCAATCCCAAGAATTTGACACTGTCAACCTCTTCTGTTTGCTTCTCTTATACCTTAGGCTTAACTTGGGAACCACCTGTTCAATATACATACTGAGTAACAGGAGGTATAGGCTACAGCCGTGTCTCACTTTGTTACTGCCTGTTTTCCACGTCCTACTGCAGTTTGAGTCTTTTACGCTATACCAAAAGTATTCGGCAGCCTGTTAGTGAGATTAATATGGGGTGTGTCCACTTACGCCTTTACGACGGCTTGAATTCTGCTGAGGACACTTTCACTGAGGTATCTGAATTTCTGTGGAGGAATGGCAGCTTGTTCTTCCTCTAGAGCCAAAACCAGGAAAGGTAGTTCTGTTAGACGCTGGTGCCCGGAGCAAAGGCGAAGTTCTGAGTCATCCTAAAAGTCTTCCAGTGGGTTCAGGTCTGGACTCCGAGCAGACCAGTTCTTTTCACGAAAGTTATTGTCCGTCAGCCATTGCCTCACAAATGCTGTCTTATGCCAGAGTGCATTATCATTATGATACAAATAGTCTCTGAACTGTTCCCCTGTTGTACGCAACACACAATGCTATACACGGTGTTTCGAAAAGGACTTTGCAACTTTAAATTTCATATAAACTTATTGAAAGAATATACAGAGCTGGATTTAGTGTTATTTTATAGGGAAACACATCATCAAGTTTTTTTACCTTAAACTGAAGATGTTGTATGCGGCTTCCGTTGATTTTCCTGCACACATCCCATCGGAAGACAGTTTCTTCCCAAACTCGCTGTAGCATTGCAGGTGTACATTGCTCAGTGGCGCCGTTAATTCTTGCTCTAAGTTCAGGTAGAGAAACCGTTGCAGGAGATACAAACACGATGTCCTTGATGAACCCCTACAGAAAAAAATCAAGCGTTGTCAGTTCTGGGGAACTTTGGGACCATGCAGTTGGCACACAACGGCAGAACCATTGACCTGGAAAGCGGTCACTGAGAAAATCCCGGATCTCAGCCAGGTAGTGGGGTGCTGCACCATGTTGTCTGAAGCAAACATCTCGTTCGTGGTCATCCTCATCGATCTGTGGTATCAAAAATTGTTGTTAACCCGTTGATAGTTCTCTCGCGGAAAAAAGGAGCCGTACACTTTGTTCTTGCTCAATGCACAAAAAACGTTCAGTTTAGAGCTGTCACGAACATATTGCAATGGTAGATGTGGATTTTCACTGCCCCAAATGCTACAGTTATAAGTAATAACCTTGTCACTTAAGGGGCTCCGGAACGCCCTATACTTGCAATGTTAAAATAACGCTTATAAATTACATCTTTCCTCACAAAGTATTTGAGGTAGGAAGTTGAACTTTTTACAAATTATTTATTGGAGTATGGGCTACAACTTAACACAGGGATTTTACAAAATTTTAGTTCAGTTATTAAAGATGATTTTTTTTTCAATTGTAATGAAAATTCACAACATTTTTTTGCAATTTTTTATTTATATATTCAAAAATATACAGTTTTTTTGGAAAAAGGCTGTGTTAAATTATGCAGAAGGTACTGTGTAACATTTACTGAAAGTTTGAAACAAATATGTTTGGAAGATCCTTAGAAAACATGTAATTAGTATGAGAAAATAAAAGTTTTGGGAATCGAGCGACAAAGATTGGATTAACTTTTTAGTGCATTCCAGGTCCATAGGATGGATTATCTTCATCCTCTGCAAACTCCTCCTCCAGCTTCCTCTTGTTCCTCCTCCTGTTTACTCTTGCTTGTATTTCTAGACTCTTTACAGCCCTGTCTGCAGCCCGAAGGCGTTCCTTGTCTAAAGCAAGCATCGCTCGTTGTTGTGTTCGTAGATTTTGCTACCATTTTCTTCAGTTGCAGTTACTGCAACACTGTTCCAAAAGCTGGTCATGTATGAACACTTATCACATTTCAGTTGTATTTCACTAGCAAGTCCTACGTGCTTTATTATGGAGAGTTACAGACCAACTTCACTACAATGAATACATCTTACACAGTTTGAAAAAATTCCTTTGAGAACCGACATATCAAATATTTCATTCACATCCGATTCGCCCATAAAACATTCATAGTTTTCACTCATTGAACCAAGCTTCTTCTGTGAAGTATTTTCTTTCCCACTTTGACTGCTATGGGCAGGTGTACTTGAGAGGTTAGGTTCACTCAGTTGGTTATTGTCTTTATTGTTTACAGTAATAACACATACCTTTGGCTTTCCAACATTTCTCCTTTTCTTAAAAGCCTTCAGAGGATTTCTAATAACTTTACTTTTACTGATTATTATACTTCAACAAAACAGAGACTCAAGAAACAGAATTAATTACGAATATTTTCGAGATAACGACAGAGTAAATAAACATGAAACAATCGACAATCACACCAGCGATATATATTGGACCATCACAGGTTAGCCACAACACATACTTTATCTCACATCACTAAAATGTACCTGATGAACACGGACGTTAATAATAACACCATTTGACAGCAGTTTAACAGCGCCACAGTGGGTCACGCCCATGTAGAACACATTTCAAAAAAAAATTTAAAAATAGTTGTAGTCTTCGGAATTGAATAAATTATATATCTATTAAAAGGTAATAGTCTGCAGATTCAGAAAACTCAAAAAAGTAAAAACTGAACTTTTCATGATTTTGAGCCTTTCCGGAGTCCCTTAAGTGAAAAGTCGACTCGTCAGAAAAGATGACTTTGTCCAAGAAATGTTCAGCCTTATGTAATCCATTTAACATATGCACACAGAACTTCTTGCGACCAGTTTTATCAGTGTCTTTAATTGCCTGTACGATCGTCAGTCTGCATGGTTTCAAATATAAACGGTTTATCAACACACGCCAAATAGTCTATGTGAGATTTGCAGTTCGTGAGATGCACGCTGGGTCGATTTTTTAGAGCTGTTGACAAAACGTTGTCTCACTAGCTCAACGACGTCGTCAGATTTGCTTGGACGACACGATGATTTTCCATGTTTTACCGAGCACCCTGTTTCTGCAAGACATTTGTGCCACTCATAAACAGTTGGTGTACTAGGAGGATTTTTAGCGTACTACGTGCGGAAATTACGCTGAACTGTTGTCGCCGACTTCGATTCTTCAGACCAAAACACACAGCTGGCATGCTCGGGTCCAGTAAGGCAGCCATCTTTAACGCAATGGCTACCAGCGCTCCTTACGGTGCGATTCGGCACTAGCGAAAAACACGAGACAAAACTTGTATTTCCCTACAAATTGACAGTACAATCACCTCTGTAGGTACTATGAATTAATTTATATTAATTTGCAAAGTTGTAAAATCCTTTTTGAAACACCCTGTACAATGTGTTCATATACTATAAAGCGCCAAATAAACTGGTATAGACATACATATTCAACTACAGAGATATGTAAACAGGAAGAATATGGCGCTGCAGTCGGCAACGCCTATATATAACACAAGTGTCTGGTGCAGTTGTTACATCGGTTACTGCTGCTACAATGGCAGGTTATCAAGATTTAAGTGAGTTTGAACGTGGTGTTATAGTCGGCGCACGAGCGATGGGACACAGCTTATCCGAGGTAGCGATGAAGCGGGGATTTTGACGTACGACCATTTCACGAATGTACTGTGAATACCAGGAATCCGGTAAAACATCAAATCTGACATCGCTGTGGGCGGAGAAAGATCCTGGAAGAACGGGACCAACGACGACTGAAAAGAATTGTTCAGCGTGACAGAAGTGCAACACTTCCGCAGATTGCTGCAGATTTCAATGCTGGGCCATCAACAAGTGTCAGCGTGCGAACCATTCAACGAAACATCATCGATATGGGATTTCGGAGCCGAAGGCCCACTCGTGTACCCTTGACGTTTGCACGAGACAAAGCTTTACGCCTCGCCTGGGCCCGTCAACATCGACATTGGACTGTTGATGACTGGAAACATGTTGCCTGGTCGAATGAGTCTCGTTTGCAATTGTATCAAGCGGATGGACGTGTACGGGTATGGAGATAACCTCATGGATCCATGGACCCTGCATGTCAGCAGGGAACTGTTCAAGCTGCTGGAGGCTCTGTAATGGTGTGGGGCGTGTGCAGTTGGAGTGGATATGGGGCCCCTGATGCGACTCTGACAGGTGACATCTACGTAAGCATCTTGCGTGGTCAACTGCATCCATTCATGCCCATTGCGCATTCCGACTGACTTGGGCAATTCCAGCAGGACAATTACGACATCCTACACATCCAGTATTTCTATATAGTGGCTCCAGGAACACTCTCCTGAGTTTAAACACTTCTGCTGGCCACCAGACTCCCCAGAAATGAACATTATTGAGCATATCTGGGACGCCTTGCAGCGTGCTGTTCAGAAGAGATATCTACCCCCTCGTACTCTTACGGTTTTATGGAAAGTCCTGTAGGGTTCATGATGTCATTTCCTTCCAGCGCCACTTCATACATTAGTCGAGTCCATGCTTCGTCGTGTTGCTGCACTACCGCGTGCTCGCGAGGGACGTACACGATATTAGGCAGGTGTACCAGTTTCTTTGGCTCTTCATTGTGCATTCGCATTAAGCGGTTTCATAAGCACAATACAGCGACCATACCTTCACCACGAAAACCACGAACATACTTCAAGATCACATCCTTCGTACTTCATTATTGGCGTTACAGTTCTCCAGGCGTTGGCCAAGTCTAAATTTTGGTATCGAATTGCCACAGGGTATAACCTGATTAATCATCCAAATCACTCGGTTCCAGTCATTCACTGACCAGTGGCGTCACTCTTTACGTCACATCAAGCTTGCCATTCACTAATGTGGGGACTGCCTGACCATAATACCCCATTCGCTTTAACTCACTACGCACAGTCATTTACTAGCTGGTCTGCTGGTAGCATTTCAGAATCACGAATATTCCTCTCCTTGATTTCACAAGACTTTTTACAACGAACCATGCCACCTGCCTCTCGCCATGCCCATCTTTCAGTACATAAGCGCTACCTGATCAAAATTTAGCTATACCTGTTCCTTCGCATTTCCACTTCACCAGCAGTCGACCTAGGCAGCTGTAGAAGGGTTGAAATATACCTGACGGATTTGTGACTCTGGCGACATCCAATGACCAGCCCTCGTTCGAAGTCACTGAGATATCCTGGCCGACCCACTTTGCTGTCGCTGCTTCTCTACTTCACTGAAAATTTCCTTACATACCTGTCGGCACTACACGTGATGCAGGTTATGTTCTCCAGGAATCCGCCAAACCCAAACCCTTCCATCGTACTGCCTTCCCTTTTATACTGGCCTTTCGTTACGTCTAATGGTGAATTCCACATCACATAACTCTCATCAGATTGTGAACGAGTTGTTCCTAAATTCTTGAACTTTTATCCAAGATTTTGACTCTTGCAGTGGTGAGAGATCACCGCAAACGCGAGAACCGTTCCAAGAACCAGCGGCGTTTTACAACTAGAGACTTACCCGCATTGGCCGCGCGACAATAAATTTGCAGACGCTGCCCACACGGTCTGTCCGTCGCATCTTTCGGGACCCAATTAGCTTAGAAATATGCACTCGATGCCACTCGCATCTGTGCCGAGGAGTGGTCTGTTTTTTTACCGCCATGTTCGGTGTGCTGCGAGACGCACAGACAGCTATTATGTCCGCGTTCGGCGAATTTACGCAGAGTAAGTTCGGTCGTAACAGAGCTCCGCGTTCAATTAAGATTCCTCCGCTGTGGTATGGGGTACCGGAATTAATTGCTCGCAGATGCTGCCTGGATGCCTAAGACCATGCGACATGTTTTCCTCCCAAGGAGCTTGTTGCAAACTTACGGTTCGTCTGGGGTGCTACGTATTTTAGAGCTTCAGTCTTCTGCTACGGAACTTCACTATTTACATTGTTGTCGCAGCACTTCTGCTCTGAAAGCACAACCTTCAGCTGTACTTTTGTTTTCATAATTATGCCTTTTGCTATGCAGTTCTAACCCCATCCCAGAACTCTTACCGTCTTCCCTATTTTTCTGGCAATAGCAAGTTGCTTATCCAAAACAATCATCTGTAGCATATTTTTTGCTTCACGTGATTGTTATTTCTTAACTTTTGTTAATTTGAAGTCAATTTCATTTCTTCCATGGTACTTCTATACATTTATACTGTAGAGTGCATAGCGTACGAGGTGTGTTCAGAAAATAAATGCAATTTTGTTATTTCACGTGTTCTACAAGTCCAGTTCACGCTAGTCTTTCGTAATTGTTAAGATGATGAAAATGACAAGCGTCGTGAACGCCCCAGCGCGTCGTAAAGCACAATGAAATAGTAGTAGAAGAAGAAGAAGATCACTTTTACTAGGATGTTCGACATGTCTTCCTATCTCATACGAACAACAAAAACCAAGTTCCGTAATTCACATATACAGACATTTACAGTTTCGCAAGTGTAGAATAAGGAAGGGACAAATAGTCGGGCGTGGCCTTATTGTAGGAGCTAGCCTGGCGTTTGCCTGGAATAACTTAGAAAAACCGCGGAAAATCTCAATCAGGATGGCTGGATGAAGACTGGAGGTTCCGAACTGCCCGACAAAAGGCCACTATGTTTAAAACAGTGCTACCTCAATCGGTTTACCGCTACTGGACGGTACTGTTTTACAAATAAGTTATTTAATAGAATGAGATTTTCACTCTGCAGCGGAGTGTGCGCTGATATGAAACTTCCTGGCAGATTAAAACTGTGTGCCCGACCGAGACTCGAACTCGGGACCTTTGCCTTTCGCGGGCAAGTGCTCTACCAACTGAGCTACCGAAGCACGACTCACGTCCGGTACTCACAGCTTTACTTCTGCCAGTACCTCGTCTCCTACCTTCCAAACTTTACAGAAGCTCTCCTGCGAACCTTGCAGAACTAGCACTCCTGAAAGAAAGGATATTGCGGAGACATGGCTTAGCCACAGCCTGGGGGATGTTTCCAGAATGAGATTTTCACTCTGCAGCGGAGTGTGCGCTGATATGAAACTTCCTGGCAGATTAAAACTGTGTTCTGCAAGGTTCGCAGGAGAGCTTCTGTAAAGTTTGGAAGGTAGGAGACGAGGTACTGGCAGAAGTAAAGCTGTGAGTACCGGACGTGAGTCGTGCTTCGGTAGCTCAGTTGGTAGAGCACTTGCCCGCGAAAGGCAAAGGTCCCGAGTTCGAGTCTCGGTCGGGCACACAGTTTTAATCTGCCAGGAAGTTTCATATCAGCGCACACTCCGCTGCAGAGTGAAAATCTCATTCTGGAAACATCCCCCAGGCTGTGGCTAAGCCATGTCTCCGCAATATCCTTTCTTTCAGGAGTGCTAGTTCTGCAAGGTTCGCAGGAGAGCTTCTGTAAAGTTTGGAAGGTAGGAGACGAGGTACTGGCAGAAGTAAAGCTGTGAGTACCGGACGTGAGTCGTGCTTCGGTAGCTCAGTTGGTAGAGCACTTGCCCGCGAAAGGCAAAGGTCCCGAGTTCGAGTCTCGGTCGGGCACACAGTTTTAATCTGCCAGGAAGTTTCATATCAGCGCACACTCCGCTGCAGAGTGAAAATCTCATTCTGGAAACATCCCCCAGGCTGTGGCTAAGCCATGTCTCCGCAATATCCTTTCTTTCAGGAGTGCTAGTTCTGCAAGGTTCGCAGGAGAGCTTCTGTAAAGTTTGGAAGGTAGGAGACGAGGTACTGGCAGAAGTAAAGCTGTGAGTACCGGACGTGAGTCGTGCTTCGGTAGCTCAGTTGGTAGTCGGCTTTTGGCGGCCGTGGTGTGCGGACCTCCGGCGTGTGCTGTGCGCTGCGGTCTGCTGCGCTCCGCTCGGTAAGTCAAGCGCCTGTTGCAGTAGTTACTGCGTTATTTGAGACTCTTGATGGATTCATATTAGAAGGAGAGATGGATCAGCCTAATAGGAGAGACACATTGAAATTTGTTTTTGACCAGAAAGGGCAGAGACCGAATTCGTTCGAAATTGAGACGTGGCTAGAAGAAGTTGTGAAAATTTCGTTTGAGGATATTATAGGTATTCACCTTTCAATTGTGAGTAGTATTGTGTATGTCAAGCTTAAAAACACGGAATTGTGTGACAAAATTGTTGAATCTAGTGGCGGAACATTTAAGTTCAAACATCACGATGGCAACGTTAGTGAAGTTCGTGTTACGCATGCTGGCTTTGGATTAAGAACTGTCCGTATCTTTGAGCTACCATTTGAAATCACCGCTGAGCAGATCAATTCCGTGATAGCTCCTTATGGGAGAATAATTAGCAATTTTGCAGAAAAGTGGTCTGCTGCTCACAAGTTCCCCGTCTTGAATGGTATCAGGCAACTGCGAGTGGATTTACACAAGCACATACCCTCGTATATAAATGTTTGTGGTTATCGAGCTATAGTAATATATGATGGGCAGCCAAGAACCTGCGCGTCTTGCGGCGGCACAGGCCATGTCCGCTCGCAGTGTATACAACGCCGAGTGGCCCAGCTACCTGCGGGCGAAGCAGTGAGACCCCCGGCCATGTCAACGTTGCCTTTAACTTACGCAGCGGCAGCCGCTGGACAACTCCATACGCGTGACGCTCCTGACGCTACTCGGGACGCCACCCAGGATGATGCAGCTCGCGACAATGAAGTGATAATGGAAGTTAGCGACTCGACGGGGACAACACAGCCAAAGAGTCAAGAAAAAGAACAAAATATCTCTGTTCAAATAGAACAAACTCCTGAACCGGTTATAGTCCTTCAGAATGAGCAGTCTCCAGAAAACCACAAGGAAATCAACCCACCACTTGCCAGAGAACAAGACCGAGCGCAAGAAACCCAAGATGTAATGGAAAACGATGAAACCTCCCCAAGAGTCAGTCCTCCAAGGAAACATAAAAAGAGGAGACTAGCTCATAAGGGAGCTGAACAACTGGCACCCCCTTTGCGAGAAAAAGCAAAGCAGATTAGCAACAAACTGCATGAAGAACAACATCGTAATCCGGTTCTGAGTATGCAGGCACCTGACCCCTTGCAAGCCAAATCAAATACACCATGCCCCATGTCAACGGAGCAGTCGTCAAACGAGAGGTTGAAGCTGATAGTAAATTTCGATGCAGACAAGGTTTTCCCTGATACTAGAAATGCAGAAAAAGAGACATCGAAAACTAATCAACACAAAACCTGGGCTGATGAATCGGATGAAATGCATCCAGATGAAGAATTGAACGAAACTGGAGGAACGGAACAGACTTCTGCCCCAAGAGATCAACTGAAGGCGATGAATACATCATTGCCGGAACATACATGTGCAAAAGGATTTTCCTCCGACAGCACTTCGTATGACGAATACTGACTTCGGTAATGAATAGGACAATATGAACGCAGCGCAAGCCTACAAAATCGCTACGTTGAACATTAATAAGATACGCTCCTCCCTGCATTTACAACATCTGCAAGACTTTCTATACGCTGCTGACGTTGATATACTACTGTTACAGGAAGTAACAGATATTAAATTAGAGAAGATACGTGGATACAACGCCACAATAAACCCCGGTTACGGTGCAGAGCTGGGAACCGCAATTCTCACGAAAGAAGGCATCCGTGTCACACAAATAGCAAAACTTGAAAACAGCAGAGGGGTTGCAGTGACTGTTAACAATGCCCGCATCATCAACGTTTATGCACCGTCAGGCAACAATAACAGGCGTGCTAGAGCGGATTTTTTTAGAAGGGAAATCGTTCATCTCTTCGGTACACGTCAAGATTATATAATCCTAGCCGGCGATTTTAATTCTGTACTTAGCCCGAAAGACCAGACACCGAATTTCAACAAGTCCGTAGAACTGGAAAGAATAGTCCACCAAATGCAGTTAACCGATACCTGGGAACATACCCATGGCGCACAGGCCGGTTTCACATATTTTAACAGTCACTCAGCAAGCAGGCTAGACAGAATTTACGTGTCGTCCAACCTTAAGAACCATGTACTCCAGTCTGAGGTCTGGCCCACTATGTTTTCTGACCATGCCGCGTACATCACCACAGTAAATTTGGAAAAACAAGAGACTTACCGAGCGAGGGGCATATGGAAACTCAACATTACACATCTCCAAGATGAGGAATGTCGCGTAGCATTTACTAATGTGTGGCAAGAATGCGAGAAACGATTCCCGCGATACAGTTCTGCCATAGCTTGGTGGTTACAATGTGCGAAGCCTAAAATAAGAAGAATGCTGATGGATTACTCGCGACAGAAAAGTTTCTGGATTAAAAAGACGACTGAATTTTATTTTAGCTGCCTTAGAGACCTGTACACCTTGGACACACGATTAATGGAGAACTTTAGCCGGATTCAGAAAGTCAAAGCAAAACTTTTGGCGCTGAAGCGGCGACAGTCAGAAGGTTTTAAAGTCAGAGCGAGACTACACAACATTGTAGAAGGGGAAGAAACGGCTATGTACCATGTAATGCGTGAGAATAAGAGAGGAAACAGAAAAATACTGACAGAAGTTAAGTTACCTGATGGGACCAGGCACACAAAACAGCGTGAAATTCAAAACGCTGTTCATAAATATATCTCAGATATGATGTCCACCAAACCTACCGTCGACGAGGCGCGGCGTGATCTTGTTAGAAACGTATCAGGACGAATTAGTACAGAGCAAGTAGAAAATCTTATGGCCGAAATAGAAGAGGACGAATTGAAAGACGCAATAGCACAGAGTCCTAAAAATAAGTCTCCAGGACCTGACGGTATCCCCGTGGAATTCTACCAAGTGTTCTGGCCACAAATGAAAAGCAAGTTGCTATGTATGTACAACGAAATCATGAGTGGCACTGTTGCCGCTCCCAAAGAATTTCCTGAAGGGATCATAGTTCTAATTCCTAAAAACTCACTTAGCAAAGCGATTGAAAACCTTCGCCCAGTAACATTACTCAACAGTGATTACAAAATTATGGCCCGCGTATTAGCAAGAAGAATAAAAATGGTTATTAACTCTGTAACTGGCACGTACCAAACATGTGTAGGCAAAGACAGAAACATTTATCAGAATATATGCGAATATAGGGATATAATATCAACCGCAAATGTATGCCGAATAAAATGTGCTTTAGTGTCATTAGACTTCGAGAAGGCGTTTGATAGGGTCGATCATAAGTATCTTCTTGGTATCATGGAAGTAATGGGATTCCCACCACGATTCGTGAGGATTATTCAACAAATTCTGAAAAACAGTGTAGCACGAATAATGATAAACGGACAACTAAGTAGAGAGATGGAATTGACTGGATCCGTACGTCAA
Source organism: Schistocerca americana (assembly GCF_021461395.2). Classification (NCBI taxonomy): domain Eukaryota; kingdom Metazoa; phylum Arthropoda; class Insecta; order Orthoptera; family Acrididae; genus Schistocerca; species Schistocerca americana. The sequence continues at coordinate 529,491,626 of NC_060124.1, forward strand.
GGTTGCCCAATGTCAATGGCGCTTTTCGCAATAGCAATAGAACCTCTCCTCGCGACACTCACGCATCACCTGCAAGGACTCCATATACACGGCAAGAAAATAGTGTGCAACGCCTACGCAGATGATGTGGGCGTCCTGGTTATAAATGAAGATGAAGTGGCGAAAGCTCTTCAGATTGTACACACATATGAACTTGCTTCTGGCGCCAAACTAAATAAAAGGAAGTCAGGCATCATGAACCTAGGCAGAGGAATATCCATGCAAAATCGGGGACAATTGACGGAAGTATCCACATTGAAATGTTTGGGTATTGAATTTAGGAGCAACATCCAACACACTATTGCCGTCAATTATAAAAAACTACTTGCAAGCATACGAGCATCTGTACAAGGAAACAGTATGAGGCAACTGGACGAGATACAGAAAATCAAACTAGTAAATGTGTATATAACATCCAAACTTAACTATGTTGTCCAAGCTTTTCCGATGCCATTAGAAACAGCCAGAAGAATTTTATCCGCGATAGGAAGCTTTGTATGCCAAGGCAACATTTTCAAAGTGAAGTTCAATACACTAACACTCCCAACAAGGAAAGGAGGTTTAAACCTTGTTGATGTCAGTTACAGGTCACGAGCGTTATATGTGTGTCGAATGTGCAAGCAATGGAAACAGATGCCCGACAGCTTAACGGCCCACTTGCTGAATGAAATTGCTCCAACAAGCATGCAGCCGCCTATAGATGTGAAGCATATACCAGCTGGTCTTTGTCACCTGAAAACTTTTCTCGTTGAGTACAGTTATATCTCCTCGAGGCTCTCAGAACAGCAGTTGAAGAGAGTAAAGGACATCTATACATATTTGATGGAAGCTAAGGACGGAAATATTATTGAAAGAAAATACCCCAACAACGACTGGTCTGCAATTTGGAAAAATATCGACGATCGGAACTTACCCTCTAAGGTGAAAGCAACTTGGTATAATGCAGTCAACAGGAAAATTTCAACTAATTCCAAATTGCACGCTATACATCTCACAAATTCGCCCTTGTGCGCGTCATGTAACCTTCTTGACACTGAAGAACACCGATTCGTGTGTGAAAGAGTAAGAGACATATGGCATATAGTTAAGCAGAAATTAGCGACCGTTAACAGAACATCTCCAACCGTTTTCACCGCCGCAGATTTTCTGACTCCAGACGCAGTGCCATACCCTGATACGAAAAGAAATGCTGTTAACTGGCTAAAAGGGCACACTGTGCACTATATCTTGAAGGCAGAAAATAAAAGCAAAGAAGATTACTGGGTGTATCTAACGACTCAGCACCATCATCTCATGCGGACAAAAGACTACAAAAAAAATTACGCATGCTTCCTAAATAGAATCATGGAATAAAATTAAACAGAGAACAATAGACAAATTAAGATTGGTACGGAATTCAGAGATGTCAGCCTTGCACGATTACAGATACCTGGAACCGGAATGTCTTCGATCCTTTCACGAGACACAGCAGAAAAGAAATCAAGTCCGTGGCAAGACGCACAGGACTATATCCTCATGAAGAAATTAGACATCAAGTGTTTTTTTTTTTTTTTTTTTTTTTTTTTTTTTTTAATTATCTTATGCCATACACGGATAAGTTTTAAGTTCTAAAATAACGTTCTTCAAGGGGTTGCAAGATTTTATGTTTTCCTTATGAAGATGAGAGACTTCACGTATCAGTTTATTTTAATATACTTATCTTTCCATTAGCAAGAGGAAGATTCATTACCTTTAATTAATATTAAGAAGAAACAGTTATTTCTCATTTCTGTTAGCTAAGGTAATTTAGACATCCAGCTTACAGAAAAAAAAAATTAAGAAGCCGAAAATAAAAAAAAAAATAAAAAAAATAAAAAAAAAAATAAAAAAAATAAAATAAAATAAAAAAAATAAAATAAAACAAAAAAAATACAAAACAAGAAAAAGTGGCCGAGCACTCGCAAAAAGTAAGAAAAATGAGGACTTGGCATCAGAAACATAAAAAAGTACAAAAAAAAAAAAAAAAAAAAAAAAAAAAAAGTTGGTAGAGCACTTGCCCGCGAAAGGCAAAGGTCCCGAGTTCGAGTCTCGGTCGGGCACACAGTTTTAATCTGCCAGGAAGTTTCAAGTTATTTAATAATAATAAAAGGATAATGCTACACTTTTCATTCATTTCTATCTACCAGTCACTATACACACTACCCACCACACACTACACACACACTGTATACCCATTGTTTCAAAACACTACACACACTATCAGCTGATATTAGGATCATTTTGTGCAGCGCAGATTCCCATTTGCTAGCCTGAAAAACTAGTCAGCATCCCTCTACAAAGAGTAAGATGTTGAGCTCAGAAAGAGGACAAGGTGTTATTATTATATATAGCACAGCTTGGGAATAATTTTTACCGAAAAGGAAAAAAAAGAAATATAGTGTGTAAGTGTTATTTGGGATGGTAGATATTTTATTTATCGTTATTATTATTCGCGTTGTATATCTTACCAACCCCTACTCTGGGTTATAGAAGTAATCCTTCAATGTACACAATGTTTGGTCAACAGGTACTTTTTAACTGTCTTATTAAATAAGTTTGTTTTAGCAATTTCTTTAATCTCCATCGGTAATGGAGATGGTATGTCCTGATAGAAAGTGCTGTTTGGGTTTTATGTTTATTCTGAAGTGGTAAATGCCCCGTGGAATGTAGTGGGAAAAACTAAATAAATGGCTATGAACGATCACTGAAACACAATCAGAGAAGTCGCCGATTTGTTTGACATATTAATTACCTCATATCATGAAATTATTTCGGACGTATTGAGTAACAAGCGTGTGACAGAAAAATTTGATCAAAAATTGCTGAATTTTGGACAAAAACAGCGGCGAATGTAAATTATTCAGCAGTTAGTAGACGAAAACAACAACGAAGCAGAATCATTGAAACGTTTCTTTACAGTTGCTGAAACATGGGTTTACGGATATGAGGTCAAAACTAACGCCCAGTAGTTGCACTGGAAGCATTCTGAATCGCCAACACTGAAAAAAGTTCGGCAAATGCTGTCAAATGTGAAGGCTCCACTTACTATGTTCTTTGATTTTAACGGCACGTGCACCTTGAGTTCTTGCCACAAGGTCGAACGATCAACAAGGAGCACCACTATTAAAATTTAACGCCGCTAGCATCAGGCAATCCGAAAAAAGCCTGGATTTGTGGCTTTTGCTTCGAGATAACGCACCGGCTGACACTTCGTTGCTTGTTCGTAAATTTCTTACCAAAATAACATTATAATGACGTCCCAGCCTGCTTATCCGACGGACATGGCCCCATGTGATTTTTTTTTTTCCTTGCCAAAAATAAATAAAAGCTTACAAAACTGTCGCTTTAAAAACACAAATGAACGCTGGTATAAGTGTATGATACGTAAAATCTATGAACCTTCTACCTTCTACATCTATACTCCGCGAGCCACCTTACGGTGTGTGGCGGAGGGTACTTATTGTACCACTATCTGATCCCCCCTTCCCTGTTCCATTCACGAATTGTGCGTGGGAAGAACGACTGCTTGTAAGTCTCCGTATTTGCTCTAATTTCTCGGATCTTTTCGTTGTGATCATTACGCGAGATATATGTGGGCGGTAGTAATATGTTGCCCATCTCTTCCCGGAATGTGCTCTCTCGTAATTTCGATAATAAACCTCTCCGTATTGCGTAACGCCTTTCTTGAAGTGTCCGCCACTGGAGCTTGTTCAGCATCTCCGTAACGCTCTCGCGCTGACTAAATGTCCCCATGACGAATCGCGCTGCTTTTCGCTGGATCATGTCTATCTCTTCTATTAATCCAACCTGGTAAGGGTCGCATACTGATGAGCAATACTCAAGAATCGGACGAACAAGCGTTTTGTAAGCTACTTCTTTCGTCGATGAGTCACATTTTCTTAGAATTCTTCCTATGAATCTCAACCTGGCGCCTGCTTTTCCCACTATTTGTTTTATGTGATCATTCCACTTCAGATCGCTCCGGATAGTAACTCCTAAGTATTTTACGGTCGTTACCGCTTCCAATGATTTACCACCTATGGCATAATCGTACTGGAATGGATTTCTGCCCCTATGTATGCGCATTATATTACATTTATCTACGTTTAGGGAAAGCTGCCAGCTGTCGCACCATGCATTAATCCTCTGCAGGTCCTCCTGGAGTACGTACGAGTCTTCTGATGTTGCTACTTTCTTGTAGACAACCGTGTCATCTGCAAATAGCCTCACGGAGCTACCGATGTTGTCAACTAAGTCATTTATGTATATTGTAAACAATAAAGGTCCTATCACGCTTCCCTGCGGTACTCCCGAAATTACCTCTACATCTGCAGATTTTGAACCGTTAAGAATGACATGTTGTGTTCTTTCTTCTAGGAAATCCTGAATCCAATCACAAACCTGGTCCGATATTCCGTAAGCTCGTATTTTTTTCACTAAACGTAAGTGCGGAACCGTATCAAATACCTTCCTGAAGTCCAGGAATACGGCATCAATCTGCTCGCCAGTATCTACGGCACTGTGAATTTCTTGGGCAAATAGGGCGAGCTGAGTTTCACATGATCTCTGTTTGCGGAATCCATGTTGGTTATGATGAAGGAGATTTGTATTATCTAAGAACGTCATAATACGAGAACACAAAACATGTTCCATTATTCTACAACAGATTGACGTAAGCGAAATAGACCTATAATTATTCGCATCTGATTTCTACAAATAATTCAATACCTTTTCTTGCTGACAGTACGGGTAATGTAACGATGATAAACAGAAGGCCGAAATTCTAAACCTAGCTTTCAAAAACTCGTTTACGGTAGAGGACTGCAGCACCATTCCCCCTTTCAATTATCGAACAAACGCAAGGAGGCTGACATAGTGTTTAGTGTATCTGGGATTGTAAAACAGTTAAGATCCTTAGACGCCAGGAAGGCATTTGGCCCAGACGGTATCCCCGTAAGATTACATGTTGACTATGCTACAAATATAGTACCATTCTTAACCATCATCTATCAGAGATCATTGGAACAGCGGAAAGTTCCACGGGACTGGTAGAAGGCCCAGGTCATAGCAATCTATAAAAAGGGTAGAAAATCGGATGCACATAATTACCGGCCAATTTCACTGACATCGATTTGTTGCAGAATCATGAAACATATTTTGTGTTCAGACATAATGACCTTTCTAGACTCTGAGAAGCTCATCTGCAGAAACCAGCACGGTCTTGGGAAACAGCGGTCATGCGAGACACAGCTGGCCCCCTTTCCACCAAAAAGTGCATGATTACGGTGTATCCGATGACATATGCGGCTGGATAAAGTTTTTTAACAGACAGAGAGCTGTATGTCGTCCTGAATGGAGAGACTTCAGCAGAAAGAAGCATAACATCAGGTGCGCCCTAGGACAGCGTAATAGGTCCGTTGCTTTTTTACAATTTACGTAAACGATCTGGTTGATGGTACTGACAGCGTCATTAGACTGTTTGCCGATGATATTGTAACGTACAGGAAAGTAAATGCGTGGTATAATGACTGTCAGTTATCTCTCAATATCAGTAAGTGTAACCTACTGCGTATAACAAGGCGAAAATCCCCATTAATGTAAGAGTACAAAATAAATGCCTAGTCTTTGAAAGCGGTAACATCCGTCAAGTATCTGGGTGTGACTATTCGAAATGATCTCAAATGGAATGATCAGATTACACAAGTAACGGGTAAGGCGAACTCTAGTTTGCGGTTTATTGGTAGAATCCTGAAGCAATGCAGTCCTCCAACAAAGGAAATAGCGTACAAAATAATAGCGTGAAGTCTTAGAGTATTGTTCGTCTGTATGGGACCCTTACCAGTTGGGTCTGATTCAAGAGATTGAGAAGGTCCAAAGAAGAGCGGCAAACTTCGTGACTGGTACATTTAGCCATCGCGAGAGCGTTACAAATCTCATAGAAAGTTTGAAGTGGGACACACTTGCAGATAGACGGCACGCTAAACGGAAGGGGCTGCTCACTAAATTCCGAAACCCGATCTTCACCGAGAATGTAGAGCATATATTACTACCACCAACTTTCAGATCGCGCAATAATCACCATTCAGAGATAAGGGAAATTAGAGCTCGTGCGATCCGCGATTGGAATAGAGGGGGAAAATAAGACTTCGGCGCGAATTGTGCCCTCCGCCACACACCGCTTGGTGGCTAGCGGAGTATATATGTAGATGTAGATATCTAATGAGAATTATTTTGAAGGGGATAACATTGATACGCCTGAAGAACTGAAATTGTTTCACAAAAATTCCTATTATTTTTAACGTACCTTAAACCAGGGTTACTTTGCACCACTTTATTGTCAAAAATTTGCTTCCGACCAAAATGAGATAGTTGTAGTTAAAATTCTCATATGAAATTTATTTGTAAACCTCCAGAAGGATTTAATAACACGGTTAATCGGTCATATTTTCGAAAATAAAATTTGTTTTCTATTTATAATGAATTAAAAATGTTGCGAAATTACCCATAGGAAGGGGTTACTTCGCACCAACATGACTTTGCTATTTCTGTATGAGATGGTGCATTGTTTAACAGTCTGAGTCATACATTTTACCTTAAAATCACGAAGTAATCAACGTATTATATTTTAGGCGAAAAAAAAAAACAAAGGGTCAAATTTTATAATTTTCAATGCGATAGGGTCCGCAGCTGCGATGAATTTTTTGAATGATTTCTTGAATCCTTCAGCTGCCATTTTCTTTATTTTCTGTACGATTGTACAATTTCGGCCCTAGGCCATTTTCAAGTATCTAAAACGGAAGTTTCATTCATTGGATACCTTAGGGACACTTGTGAATTTGATGTAGGAACAAGTCATACCTGTAGATATATTAGGTGCATTATAAGTTACTTTATTGATGATTTTTGGTAACAGATTGTCATATACGTCGTTGCTCCTACGACATCATGTTATGCTCATAAATTAGTTCGAGGTATTCACGCTATTTTAGAAGCACGCTACTTTCGAGCAGTTGTTGCAAAGCTCTTATATATAACGTACTTAACACTAGGAAGATTATAATTATTTTACAGAATTTTGCTACTTAACCTGCATATACTTTTGTTCTCAGTTATATTTAAGTATCGTTCATCATGGGTGTAAATATGACTGTATGTAATTTCTTTAAAATAACTTGTAAATATTTGTTCTGTTATTGTAGGAGCGCGTTATTTTTGAATAGTTGGTACAAAGATCTTATATGTCACATTTATCACAGTATTCTAATGAGATAGTACTGAGAACCACGAGAGCCTAGTAAAAACTGCTTTATGGTTGCGTGATGTTTTGCACTACAGTCATATTTATTAACGAGTGTAGCGATAATTTTGAATTCTATGCTTCTTTAACGCTTCGCCCTAAAACTGGTAGAAAGTTGTCTAGGAATTTCCCATTTCGTAGGTCTTTTTACTCATTTAAAACTTTGTTTGACTGATCTTTTAGAAGTATGTAGATTTCAATTTCTTCCATTACATTCATGACGTTTCCTTTCTGTAGCTTATGTAATATTTGAAGTGATCCATCTATATTAAGTATTTTGTGGTTGGTGTCTTTTAAGTGTGGAGCAAATGTGGATGGGTTATTGTCGCTTGTTGTCGTGTGTTCTTTAAATCATATACTAAATTTTCTTCCTGTTTGTCCAATATAAAATTTCGGGCATTCTTCATAGTTAATTTTGTAGATTCCTGTTGTAAGTTGATACAGTAAGAAAAATATGGTTAACTTGTGTGGGTTCATATCACAAATATCTATGTAAACAATTAGGCAAACCATTTCCTATAAATTTCTGGGACGGAATACAAGCCTTTCCTAGATATTTGTTTGGAAGGATTAACTCCTCCGAGTACGTCCTCCCATTGGTACTCCATAATGTCATCCCTTTCCGGCCACTTCCATGGTTTGAAGGATATTTGCATTGCCTTGATAACAACACAGTCTTCTTTAACTTTCATTATCTGCCCAGGAAATATTTCACAAATTCCCCACAAATCCTCTTTACAGGTTTCCAAACTTTCTTTTCACTGACAGCATCATCAAAATTGATTTCAGAGTCGGAATATTCTTGAAATGCTAGATCGTTGTCAATATCTTCAGAATCAGAGTCGACTATTACCTTCTTCCTGCGCTTGTTATTGGTTTTAGAAATGTTAGAGGCTGATGGTGGTGGCTGAACTTCAGTAGATGTGTAGGAAGTAGAACCATCACTTGGATGGGCAATGCTTTTACCTGCTTCTACTTGGATTCGTTTCCTGGCCCGTTTTGACCCTCCACCTGTCGTAACTATCTTTCGTTTCTCTTCTAGGTATTTACTGAAACTCGATTCTACGTCCTCTGCGTCCTCTACCTTGTTGGTAGTTCTGCTAACAGGGGTGCAACAGTACTTGCGTATATTCCGCACTTTAAGAAACCAGATTTCAGATTTGCAGCAGCATTTCTTGTTACGGTCTCTGGCAGTTCCTTCAAAAGCACTGGATAATCTGTACTTTTTATTCGATTTGGGCTGAGACGAAATACATCTCCATTTTCTCTTCAACGGTCCAAAGAAAGAAACATCTAACGGCTGTGTAAGATGAGTGCCATTGGGAGGCAGGCACACAAAATCGATTTCATTTTGCATGCATAAGCTTAGAACACCTTGCGTGATGTGAGAGGAAAAATTATCTCCTATTACCACTTTCTTCCCCTCTAACTGTTTAAGTCTTGGAAGCAACATAGACTGGAACCAATCAAAAATGTCACAGAGTCAAAACAACCACTTGGTGTGTTGTTGTACCTCGGATCTTTCAATCCATTTTCAGTCCATGTACCCCACATATTGACAGCCTTATATACAACATACAGAGGAAGTAGTTCTCCAGCTGCATTGCCACAGTACATCAAGAAAATGCTAGTTTTTGACATGTTTCATACTATCTCTGCATATTTCATTTCTCTCTTGGTAAGTACTTTCTTCTGACCAGGATTATCATTCAAGTTCGTTTCACCATAGACCCAGATGTTCTGTCTTGGAACATCTTTCACAACTTCATTCAAGTGTCTTATTTGGTCTTGCAGAACTTGTTCACTGATTCCAGCTCCTGTTTTCTTTTATATATTTGCAGCAAAGTGGGCAGACAAACACTGATGCCTTTTCATAAAAGATTTAATCCAATCATTACCTGGCAAGTTGTTCTTGAACTGGGATATACGCCTTCCCCTGGATTGCAAATAATACTTAACAATATGTTTTAGGTCGAATACATCGATTGGGAACCCAAAATTAATTTTATAACACAATCAACAAATGTTTCTTCTTCTTGAGGTGAAAAACATGTTGGTTTTCCTGGCTCCATGGAGTTGTTACCCTTCAGTTTGGTTAGGTCACATCATAAATTTTGTTTTTGAACCCTTTGGTGGACATATCTAGATGTCAGACATGGAAAGCCCCTTCCTTTATGGAGTATCTTTTACAATACCAGCAGTCCTCTAAAACACCATAATAATAAAATTTCATTCAAACTAATATTTTGATCTTATTTGTTGTTTACAATATGTGTCAGAGACTATGTATCATAACAAGAAGATAGCTTCCCTTTTCGGTTTGCCTGAGTGATTCTGTCTACATTTCCTTGAATGTCTTCTTACGTTTATCACTCAAGGCTAGAAGAACTATTTTATGATCATGACCATCATACATATTGTTCTCATCAGCACAAGATGATACAAAGCAAAATGTAACATTTTCAGATATCAGACCACAGCCTGCAAAGCCATTCCTAACATACTATTCTGTTTGTGGTCGAGATTGCGGGCAACACACAAAGATACAGACACTGACGAGCATATAGACAGACAATACCCAATGAAGACACTTCAAGTGAAAATGGTGCAGACGGAAGTTGTCAGTAATGAGCAAACTGAATTACACAATCATAATTAATAAACATAGACTAGATAAACAATCAAATGCAGGATAGATCATACACACACAGGAATTGTGAAACACAGAGAACACTTCGTTTACAGTACATGTAAAGCAAAATTAATACTGTATCTCATTCCCCGGTATCTACCTGCAAAAGGACACTCAAAATCTGTGCACTTGAGTATTAGGTTAAAACAAATCTCTCTCCCAAAACGACCAATTAATACTTGCCTCATTTCTACTCAACGGAAAAAGACAATCTGCTGCAATCTTTAACTCTAAGAGTCTTTATAAGTGATTGATTCAGAGTGATCGGGAAGTCTCTGAATTTTACTAACCACTCAAAAATGAAAACGCTGTTTACTATGCAGTCTTAGAAGGGCGTAACAGTATAACAGTATTTCTCGAAGGTAACGTGACCGTGGGTGCAGGTCTTGACTATACATCCACTCTACCTCAGTCCGCACGATGTAGCAGATGCTGAACGATACCATGACGAAGCCGTGTTCCACCAAACAAAACCACTACTTACGTTTTAAACAGTGATCAAAATAATGTTCCAAAGTTTGCGAAAGTTGTGTATCTTATTAATTCTCCTGCCGCCAATTGCATCAAGCGACACACTGGCCTAGCTCTTACTCGTGAAAGCATTCATTATACTCGTCGAAAGTTGATTTTGTTTCCAAGGAATTGCTTCGGCTTCGTTTAATCATTTCTTCAAAAATTTTGCGCTATGTCTTGTGATTGGCTGAACGACGCTTCATGGTCGCAATCTGTCTAGGAATTTCATTCTGTAACTGCCTGCCATTAGGTGAAGTTTGAATGTTTCCGTGGCTCAGAGTCTAATACCATAGCTCGACGTTCTGTGATAAATGTCATTGAGAAAGCTTTTGACTGCGCGTCTGTATACTTGATAAGGGAAGGTTTAAATTTTACACCGGCTCCCAAGCGTTTGCCAGTGGTTGATTTTATCAGTTCTGTTGAACAGGCTGTTTCTAAACTACCCCCTGATGTTGCAGAGGACGCTAGGAGAGAGGCAAGTCGTGTTGAGTGGGGCACGTCCACCCATGAGTAATAATATCAGAGCAACTGATAGGCTTGCTTTAGATTCACTTACAGTTGATCTGGATCTTTTTTTTTTTAACCTGTGGAAAAGGGGAATGCTACCACTGTTTTGGACAAGCGGGATTACGTTCAAAACATGCAGTGTTTACTGTCTGATTCAGCGTATCGTAGGACCAGTGCTGACCGCACGAAAAGTACACTTCTGGCCATTAAAATTGCTACACCAAGAAGAAATGCAGATGATAAACTGGTATTCATTGGACAAATATACACTCCTGGAAATGGAAAAAAGAACACATTGACAGCGGTGTGTCAGACCCACCATACTTGCTCCGGACACTGCGAGAGGGCTGTACAAGCAATGATCACACGCACGGCACAGCGGACACACCAGGAACCGCGGTGTTGGCCGTCGAATGGCGCTAGCTGCGCAGCATTTGTGCACCGCCGCCGTCAGTGTCAGCCAGTTCGCCGTGGCATACGGAGCTCCATCGCAGTCTTTAACACTGCTAGCATGCCGCGACAGCGTGGACGTGAACCGTATGTGCAGTTGACGGACTTTGAGCGAGGGCGTATAGTGGGCATGCGGGAGGCCGGGTGGACGTACCGCCGAATTGCTCAACACGTGGGGCGTGAGGTCTCCACAGTACATCGATGTTGTCGCCAGTGGTCGGCGGAAGGTGCACGTGCCCGTCGACCTGGGACCGGACCGCAGCGACGCACGGATGCACGCCAAGACCGTAGGATCCTACGCAGTGCCGTAGGGGACCGCACCGCCACTTCCCAGCAAATTAGGGACACTGTTGCTCCTGGGGTATCGGCGAGGACCATTCGCAACCGTCTCCATGAAGCTGGGCTACGGTCCCGCACACCGTTAGGCCGTCTTCCGCTCACGCCCCAACATCGTGCAGCCCGCCTCCAGTGGTGTCGCGACAGGCGTGAATGGAGGGACGAATGGAGACGTGTCGTCTTCAGCGATGAGAGTCGCTTCTGCCTTGGTGCCAATGATGGTCGTATGCGTGTTTGGCGCCGTGCAGGTGAGCGCCACAATCAGGACTGCATACGACCGAGGCACACAGGGCCAACACCCGGCATCATGGTGTGGGGAGCGATCTCCTACACCACTGGTGATCGTCGAGGGGACACTGAATAGTGCACGGTACATCCAAACCGTCATCGAACCCATCGTTCTACCATTCCTAGACCTGCAAGGGAACTTGCTGTTCCAACAGGACAATGCACGTCCGCATGTATCCCGTGCCACCCAACGTGCTCTAGAAGGTGTAAGTCAACTACCCTGGCCAGCAAGATCTCCGGATCTGTCCCCCATTGAGCATGTTTGGGACTGGATGAAGCGTCGTCTCACGCGGTCTGCACGTCCAGCACGAACGCTGGTCCAACTGAGGCGCCAGGTGGAAATGGCATGGCAAGCCGTTCCACAGGACTACATCCAGCATCTCTACGATCGTCTCCATGGGAGAATAGCAGCCTGCATTGCTGCGAAAGGTGGATATACACTGTACTAGTGCCGACATTGTGCATGCTCTGTTGCCTGTGTCTATGTGCCTGTGGTTCTGTCAGTGTGATCATGTGATGTATCTGACCCCAGGAATGTGTCAATAAAGTTTCCCCTTCCTGGGACAATGAATTCACGGTGTTCTTATTTCAATTTCCAGGAGTGTATTATACTAGAACTGACATGTGATTACATTTTCACGCAATTTGGGTGCATAGATCCCGAGAAATCAGTACCCACAACAACCACCTCTGGCCGTAATAACGGCATTGATACGCCTGGGCATTTAGTCACACAGAGCTTGAATGGCGTGTACAGGTACAGCTGCCCCTGCAGCTTCAACTCGATACCGCAGTTCATCAAGAGTAGTGACTGGCGTATTGTGACGAGCCAGTTGTTCGGCCACCACTGACCTGACGTTTTCAATTGGTGAGAGATCTGGAGAATGCGCTGGCCAGGGCAGCAGTCGACATTTTCTGTATCCAGAAAGGCCCATAAAGGACCTGCAATATGCGGTCGTGTATTATCCTGCTGAAATGTAGGGTTTCGCAGGGATAGAATGAAGGTTAGAGCCACGGGTCGTAACACATCTGAAATGTAACGTCCACTGTTCAACAAGAGGTGACCGAGACGTGTAACCAATGGCACCCCAGAACAACACGCCGGGTGATACGCCAGTATGGCGATGACGAATACACTCTTCCAATGTGCGTTCACCGCGATGTCGTCAAACGCGGATGCGACCATCATGATGCTGTAAACAGAACCTGGATTCGTCCGAAAAAATGACGTTTTCCTATTCGTGCACCCAGGTTCGTCGTTGAGTACACCATCGCAGATGCTCCTGTCTGTGATGCAGCGTCAAGGGTAACCGCAGCCATGGTCTCCGAGCTTATAGTCCATGCTGCTGCAAACGTCGTCGAACTGTTCGTGCAGATGGTTGTTGTCTTGCAAACGTCCCCATCTGTTGACTCAGGGATCGAGACGTGGCTGCAAGACCCGTTACAGCCATGCGGATAAGATGCCTGTCATCTCGACTGCTAGTGATACGAGGCCGTTGGGATCCAGCACGGCGATCCGTATTACCCTCCTGAACCCACCGATTCCATATTCTGCAAACAGCCAACGCGAGCAGCAATGTCGCGATACGATAAACCGCAATCGCGATAGGCTACAATCCGACCTTTATCAAAGTCGGAAACATGATGGTACGCATTTCTCCTCCTTACACGAGGCATCACAACAACGTTTCACCAGGCAGCGCCAGTCAACTGCTCTTTGTGTATGAGAAATCGGTTCTAAACTTTCCTCGTGTCAGCACGTTCTAGGTGTCGCCACCGGCGCCAACCTTGTGTGAATGCTCTGAAAAGCTAATCATTTGCATATCACAGCATATTCTGTTGAGCCCTGTGGTGGGTCGGTGTGAGCACATTAAGAACTCGGCGGATTTCTTATGTCGGTTAGAGGGAATGACTTTGAATGACTCTGATATTCTAGCTAGTTCAATGTGATCTCTCTCTTCAATAGCGTTCCTCTGTCTGATGCGTTACAGTTGATTGAGGTTAGGTTTGGTGCTGAATTAACGAAACAATTTCGACATGTGTTGTCTTCCACTTAATTTTTATTCAATGGCCAGTACTATGAGCAGACATGTGGACTTAAGTGGAAAGCTCGTTGTCGCCTATAATTGACACGTTCTTTATGGAAGACTTCAAGGAACGTGCTCTGGAGTCAGCGGTCTTGACACCTGTGTGGTTTTTTTTATTGGATATGTACGCGAGACTTTTGTTGTTTTTCCTCACGGCAGTGAGAATTTGTTCGACTTTTCAGAAAATTTGGATTGAATACACTAAAATATTTGTTTCACACTGGAGATGGAAAACGTCCTCCCTGCCTTCATGTGTTTGTCTAGAGAAAGGGTGCTGATACGTTATGACATGCAGTTTATAGGAGCACTCCGTCTTCAGGCCACAAGTGGGCCATCGGGACCATCCGACCGCCGTGTCATCCTCAGATGAGGATGCGGATAGGAGGGGCGTGTGGTCAGCACACCGCTCGCCCGGTCGTTATGATGGTTTTCTTTGACCGGAGCCGCTACTATTCGGTCGAGTAGCTGCTCAGTTGGCATCACGAGGCTGAGTGCACCCCGAAAAATGACAACAGCTCATGGCGGCCCGGATGGTCATCATCCAAGTGCCGGCCACGCCCGACAGCGCTTAGCTTCGGCGATCTGACGGGAACCGGTGTATCCACTGCGGCAAGACTATTGCCTCGTTTATAGGAGGACTACTCACATTGGACTTGTATCTGCAGGTTGACAGTTGTCACTGTCAGGTTGAACGTGAAGGAGTACTTTGGCTCTCGGTTCACTGGGCCCCTGTCATCTCGAACCCTGATAGTTTGTCAGCTAGCCCATCTCGGAGTCAGCTTTCGTCAAAATGGTTACAGTGAAAGACAGGTCAGACGTGCGTGGTGCTATCAACGAACTATGCACCGGGATGAATGATGATAATACCGAGGTGACACCAACGTTTACAGCCTTTCTTGCCAAGCGCAGGGAGCATTTCGAACAGGATTAGTCGTATTTGCGGAAATATGATGTGAAGTGCTTTTTTCGACCACCATCTAACAAGGGGACCCTCCATACTGTAAATCACGAATTTTGATGCGCTTCAAATATTATGTAGAGGCACTTATCCTGAGTACCTGGCTATCCGGTTTTTTAGCGACGGGCCTTGGTTTTTGAGAAAATTGATTTTGAAGTTCATTGCGCGATTTGTATACCTGTAACATCATATATGTTTAGAGAAAGTCAGCGTAGCGCAGAGGTGTAAGATCACGGCTACCGCGATGGAGGTACCGTGTTCGAATCCTGCTAGCGTACCCTTTCTTTTTAATATAAAATCGTCCGAATTTTTCAATTTTTTCAAAGAATATCAACAAACAGTGTAAGGTGTCCGAAATTATAGAGATGTATTCAGTTATTAATTTTTTCAAATATTCATTCCGTTTGCGGTTCGCATCATATTCTCCCAATCATCATCTTCGTTGAAATCTATCAATTCACCATCAATAATGATCTGTCTTTCGGCCAAGAGATCCTGTATTGCGATACGCATCTCATCGCCAATTGCAACGGAATTGGCAGAGATCACGATAGGCGGTGTATTCGTTACGAGAGTCAAATCGCGGAGTAGATTTTCGGCGTATTTAATGGCATTTGTGATTTTGCCGTTTGCTTCTTCGTTCAACTCCTCTACTTGTGGATCTTCTTCTGGCTGCACTACTGCAGAAACACTTGGTTCTACCGTTTCACAGAATTTTTTTAACACGCGGCACTAGTGTGTGTGTGTGTGTGTGTGTGTGTGTGTGTGTGTTGGGACTTATGTGCGCTCAACGTCGAGGTCATCAGCGCCCTGACACACATTAAAGAGAACGAATGTGGACAGACTTAGCAAAACCTAAGCAGACACGCAAAGAAAGCAGGAAAAGAAGGAAAATGCTAGATAAGAAAGTAAAACGTAAGGAAAACGAAAACGTAGCAGAGACGCTTTGCGAGGCAACTGACGCTGTAGTCAGATGCGAACGTAAAGGAATGCAACTCGCATCCTTATTGGCCTAGGAGCTGGGGTTCCCCTTACGGCTTACGGTATTCACGAGAGAGGAGACAATAATGGGCGGAGATCGATTTCAGCTAATACAAGAAGCGACCGTTGTACGAACATTTGAAAAAAAGTACACGAGCAGAATTCGAATACGGTACCTCCATCGCGGTAGCCGTGAACCTTTGCCGCTGCGCTCCGCTGCCTTGCTCGGAATATATGTAATGATACGGGTATACAAAGCGCGCGATGAACTTCAAAATCGATTTTCTCAAAAACCAAGGCCCGTCGCTAAAAATCCGGATGGCCAAGTACTCAGGGTAAGTGCCTGTACAACATATTTGAAGCACATCAAAATCCGTGATTTACTGTATGCAGGGTCCCCTTGTAAGTTCAGGATCCTTCTGGGTTCCGTAAAGGGTGATCTTGGTTTGCATAAGCCGTATGTCTACCGCATTCCTTGCAGTTGTGGCATGTTATATATTGGTCAGACTATCAAAACTGTGGAGAACCGGTGTACTGAGCACAAGCGTCACACACAGCTACAGCAGCCGAGTAAATCCTCATTGCAGAACATAGTCTTGGCGCCAGTCGTCCTATGGAATCTAACAACGCGGAGATTCTAGCATGCATTTCCAGCTATTGAGATAGTGTTTTAAGGAAGCTGTTGAAATTAAATTAGTAAGTAACCTTATAATTAGAGATGGTGGTTTTTGTTCAAATTGTGCATGGAATCCTGCTCTCTGCCTCGTGAAAAAATAACTGGACGTAGTTCATTCTACCTAACCCGACTGAGGTCGGTCATGGTTCAAATGGCTCTGAGCACTTGGGACTTAACATCTGTGGTCATCAGTCCCCTAGAACTTAGAACTACTTAAACCTAACTAACCTAAGGACATCACACACATCCATGCCCGAGGCAGGATTCGAACCTGCGACCGTAGCAGTCGCGCTGTTCCGGACTGAGCGCCTAGAACCGCGAGACCACCGCGGCCGGCACCGCATGATCGGCTGTCGACTTTATGACAAGGAAAAATATGAATGTTATTGCTCCTCGATTCATTTGAAGCAATTTAAGCTGTACTCTTAGGCTCTTGCCTAACCACACATTCGGAAATCGCTAAATGTTTATTTCAGCCTTCGATCTAATATCAGAAATAACTTAAAGAACAATGAATGTTGTAGGGCATACTTGTATTACGAGGGTCACTCCAAAAGAAATGCACATTATTTTTGTAAAAATACAGTTTTCATTCTGCGTGTGTGAAAGTTTTACAGTGTGTAGATACATCCTCCCCGCTTGTTTTCAGACTGAATTCAACCTTTTCCCATGATTGGCGCCGTCACAGCATATCTTCAAGATGGCTGCTACACTTGACGTTCGTCAGAGGCAACGTGCGAATTCCTGTGCTGTGAAAACGAGACAAAAGGAAACATCCACAAGAGGTTCAAAA
Source organism: Schistocerca americana (assembly GCF_021461395.2). NCBI lineage: Eukaryota > Metazoa > Arthropoda > Insecta > Orthoptera > Acrididae > Schistocerca > Schistocerca americana. The sequence goes on from NC_060124.1 coordinate 529,509,261, forward strand.
AGGTGTATGGAGATGCTGCTGCCGATCACAGTACAGTTAGTCGGTGGGCAAGCAGATTACGTGATAAAAGCGGCCACGGCAATATTGAGGATTATCCTCGCAGCGGCAGGCCTCGTACTGCACACACTCCAGACAATGTGCAGAGAGCTAACGAAGTGGTGACTGCTGACAGACGCATCACAGTGAACGAATTGTCACGCTACGTTGGGATAGGGCAAGGAAGTGTTTGCAGAATACGTAAAGTGTTGGCGCTAAAAAAGGTTTGTGCCAGGTGGGTTCCCAGGACGTTGACAGTGACTCACAAAGAAACAAGAAAAACGGTATGCAGCGAACTTCTGGAACAGTACGAGAATGGTGGACATGAATTTCTTGGGAGAATTCTGTCAGGTGATGAAACATGGCTCCATCATTTTTCACCAGAGACGAAGAGGCAATCAATTGAATGGCATCATGCAAATTCACCAAAGAAAAAAAAATCAAAACCACACCTTCTGCTGGAAAAGTTATGGCTACGGTGTTTTTCGATTCCGAAGGACTCTTGCTTGTGGACATTATGCCAAAGTGGAACCACCATAAATTCTGATGCATATGTGACGACACTGAAGAAACTTCAAGCTCGACTGAGTCGTGTTCGACCACATCGGCAAAATCAGGATGTTTTGCTGTTGCACGACAATGCACGGCCACATGTCAGTCAAAAAACCATGGAAGCGATCACAAAACTCCGATGGACAACACTAAAACACCTGCCTTACAGTCCTGGCTCCATGTGACTATCATCTCTTTGGGAAACTGAAAGACTCTCTTCGTGAAACAAGGTTTGGAGATGACGACTCCCTTGTGCATGCTGCCAAACAGTGGCTCCAAAAGGTTGGTCCAGCCAAACAGTGGCTCCAACAGGTTGGTCCAGAATTTTACCAAGCAGGTATACAGGTGCTGGTTCCAAGATGGCGTAAGGCACTTGAGAGGGATGGAAACTATGTGGAGAAATGAAAATATTATTCCTAAAGGATGTATCTACTACACACTGTAAAACTTTCAAACATGTAGAATAAAAGACGGATTTAAAAAAAAATTGTGTGTACTTCTTTTGGAGTGACCCTCGTACATTCATAAGAAAGTCCCAGGCTGAACTAACAACGCTAACATGAAAAAAATATTTGAATGTGGTAGGAGGTACCCTCGAAAACTTCTCTCCTTCATACCTCCTCTGTGTTACCACAGATGACGTGTCACTCATCTCATTTTTACTAAGAATGCAGTACACGTGAGGTGCCGATTTCCCTCCACCGCCATGAGTGGAATGCGTAAATTCTAATTAATGTTCACCAACCTACAATCTTCTATAGTTGTTGTTCCTTGCACAGAATTCGTTATCTTGAGGCTGTAATATGCTAGCGAGGAACTGATATTTTAGAAATAACTAAATTTCCAATTGGTTTGTTTAAACACGATGCCACCCGCTTTTTATTAGCAGAATACGAGAAATTGCACAATTACATTCCACTTTAGAGTCACAAATAATTTCCATTCCTAACAAAATAATGAACTGCGTATTTTCGTAATTACTATCACACTGTTCTCAACTACATCACCAAATAACCAAAGACGATAATAAAGTCTTGACTGTTACTGCGGCAGACAACTTGCCCATTCTCCAAAACGCCCGAACCAACTCTGACATTTCACAGCCTAACTACTTCTTCCGCCATCCAAGTTAGGTGCGATCTGAAGATCACCGAAGTGCTTTGTCTGCCTTTTCGTTTAGCAGTTCTTTATTATTCTGCTATTAATACTGGAATAATGGAATAACAGTGCGCTTTTAAGAGTTCCTTTAATGTGAAACGCACGTAAATATACTGTTTCGTTTGTCCAATATTAATAACAGAATATTATCATTTTGGCTCGCAACATCCGAATGCAGCAACCAATTGCGGATAAGGAACACAATTTAGGCGGTCTTTGTCACGACATCCGTACCAAACAGACCATCTGTCGTTGGTACCTCACACCATATTACGACACCTTGCCACTGCTGGCTTCTCAACAGCTCTAAAAAGAGCTTCTTGTAACCGAACGTGATTACTGTAAAGCCAGAAATATTAAACATCCCCCTCCTTCCAAATTTCAAAAAATTGGGATGCTGTAGCAGGCAACAATCAATTTGGGAAACAAATAAATTTTTACTCAAAGGTTCATAATTTTTTTAGCCCTCGTCTCACAATTTATTATTATATTTCAAAAATAGAATATTTTATATTTTTTCATGCTCAGATTATTAATCAACTTATATAATCAAAAACTTATGTGTTTTGTGATTAGAGAAAACTGATTATTACCCTCAATAAATTCGTGTACCACTTTATATCCCAAAATCATTAATCTTTAGTAGCACTTTCTATACTAATTACATTATTCCTCTAAATAGTCAAGATTTTCAAAGTAGTATTATTCTGCACCTTTATTTTGTTGGAAGTGTTTCGTTAATTTACAATCTACCACTCCGGCTATAATACTCTGCAGCATTCCGCTATCTTCTAGGCAATTTTAATCACAAAATTTTATTCTACCGTTAAACTACTATCGACGCACTGCCATCCATTAAATTCAACAAAGTATTTCTCATAAGAAGTTAAATAGCTACACCACTAACATTGACGCATTGCCGTTCTTTCAATTCGACAAAACCTTCTTTAACTTTAACTCTCCGTTATGTCGGCACCATGCCGTTCTGCACTTATTTATATCTGAATGCATCATAAGGAGTCCACACAGTTACAAATATAACAAACACAACGCCGATACATTTCATAAATGCGTGGAGACGAAAGAACTTTACACTCACACCTTTTACGAGAACATATGCAAGTAGCTCACAACAGCAACCCATAGATGATTCTGTTGCCCATGTGGTCTTGCGTTGTGAAACTCCAGACTCTTCAAAGTGGTGATCTCCCAAAGTGTCTGTTCCACCAAATACTGTCTCAGCATACAGCTCCAGCACAATTCCACGAATCAATACAAAATGCTTTAAATTGGATTCCTAATAATTTTAAATAAATCTTAAGTAAACGTGTTTTCATACATTATTACACTGAAAATATATAACACATGATGTTTTGTTCTGGTTTTGTGTGATTATAAAAAATGCCACTGTTTTCATCATACTACGACAGTGGTTCATTAATGTTTTTGTTTTGGTCACAGCTGTAGCTACACAAAGCTTGGACATTGCCTTCGCCCATTGTAAGAGTTCTGTTACTCGCTCCATCTGTTGCTACCGACCTGCTTCGCTAATGACTCACGCCGATAGCCGGTGTCACCTGCTATGCTCTTTAAATCTTGCCTACGGAGGCTCACAATTGCGATTCAGATATGTCGAGAGAACCTTTCAGAATATTGCTTCCACCACAAAGCACAAACACTCATTTATCAAATTGTTGCTTCACTCCACACTATATGGTATCATGTCTTGTACATTTGAGTGTCATTGTTGCCACAAAAAGTACTAGTGGAACTCTATTCATGTAATGACTGCGCACTTTCTACTGACTTTCATATACGAGCATTATGTGACTTTGTGATATGTTGGGGATAATTGTCTTATTCTTAACTAGACCTTTCTTCCAGTTTGCTTACATATTTAAAACCAGGGTGTGGCATTACTCTCTATACTTATTATTAAGTGGCCTTCAATTTGAATCTTATTTACTACATATGTCTTTTATGAGATTCTCATCTCAGTGTTGTGTCTTATATTAACAATATGTCTATTCCCTTGCGCTTCATAAAATAGTTGGCGGAAACCACTCCACCTATTAAATACTACTACTTAAAGGCCGACTCAGTTTTGAGTATCCTGTCGCCTAATAACAATACTTGAGCTTTAATTCCCTATGTAAATAATTGGCTGACTTTTCTGTCACCTAGTCTAGAACTCTCCATTTGCCTCTTTTCTCTCTTCATAAACAACTGGCAGACTTTTCTGTCGCCTAATAACCAACTATCGAATTACCATAACCCTCTATGGCAGAACCATTGCTCGCCTACAAGTGAATCATAATTAACAGCATCTTCCATCAGTTCTTGGTAGAACAACATTATAATAAATGAAAAGCACCAATTTGCTTTTGTTCTACAATATTACTTTTATTGTTAATCAGTTTTCGGCTTCAAGGCCATCTTCAGATATTTACTGAGTATTATCACCAAAGAAGTTAAATGTTGGCAGACAACATCGGAAGATACGTAAAGCATCTAGACTGAAGTAGAAACATATAGTAAGTAACAGTTTTGCAATGAAAAAGTGAAACTGAACAGTACATAAATAACAACGGCGTAGACAGGAAAACCTTTAGCACAAAATAGGAATAGCATGCCTACATAACAGTTTCTATTAATAAACAAAACTAATAAAATAAAATTAGTACTAGACAAGGTTGCATCCGGAGGTGTGAAACATGGAGAGTGATACACAACAACTTCTTATAGAAGAGAGAGTTATCAACGTAAATACAGAATACATAAGGAATTGAATTGAATTGAATTTTATTTGATCCTATAAGATTACATTGTGTACAGTAAATGTATGTATAATATAGGATATGTCAAAGTATTAACATTCTTTATCACTTATTTTTCTACACTTAAGCAATATCAATGAGATACACAGAAATAAATAAATGCAGGAAAATGAAAGTGTTTGAGGGAACCTACAGTATAAGAGAGTGTGGTGGTACTGCATTTTATCATTAATGTTATAATCAAAGCAGTGGCTGTGTACCAGTTTTCATTAAATAAATGAGCAAAGTAAAATATGAACAGTATTTGATGAGACAACTATAAGGGGTGTTAAACATGGACAGTAATACGCGTACCAGTTAAAAGAAAGCCTTAACTATTGAAACTACAGTCTATGTGGAATACAAAGACAACTTCAACAAAACAAAACAACTTAATGAATACAGGAAAATGGGAATATGTAGGAAGGGAGAGTGTGGGAAGTAATGAACAACAAAGACGATTATATGAGGTTTAGGAGAGGGGAAGTGTTGAGCTGTGTCTGGTCATTTAGGATGAGATCTGGACTGTGAGTACGATGCTTCTTAATTTCCAGGGCGTCCAGCAGGTTGAGTTTATGGCCTTTGTTTGCTAAGTGAAGTACATGGGACACTGGCTGGTAGTTGTGACCCTCACTCAGTACATGCTCAGCAAATGCAGAGTCTGAATTCTGCAACCTACAGCTGCGTTCATGTTCAGCCAGCCTAGTTGATATGTCTCTGCCTGACTGACCAATGTAAAATTTGTCACAATCAGAACAGGTGATATAATGTAAAATTTGTCACAATCAGAACAGGTGATTGTGTATGCCCCAGTGTTGGCTAGTAACTGGATCTTGTCTTTGCTATTAAAAACACACTGGGCTGTCACATTCCTGACATAGTAGGAAAGCCTGTACTTGCAGGATTTCAGTGCTTTGGCTACAATCTGTGATACCTGACCTAGAAATGGTAGTGTACACCATTTCTGGCAGACAGGGGATGGGGAAGCAGGTGGGGCTTGGAGGGAGGGGTATAATTTTCCGTTTTTGTTTCCTGTGGAAGATGTGGTCAATAAGAACTGGATTGTTGCCATTGGCTGTGGCAATAAATTTTATTGTATCTAACTCTGCTTTAAAATCATCTCTGGACATGGGGATAGATATGAGACGGTGTACCACTGAGCGGAAAGCTGCATGTTTGTGCACTATGGGGTGTTGTGAGCAAGAAGGTATTACTGTGTCTGTAGTTGTTTTCCTGTAAATTTTCAAACAATGTGTGTGTGTGTGTGTACTGATGTCAATGGTGAGATCTAAGAAGTTTATGGATTTGTTGCCAATCTCCATAGTGAACTGATATTTTTATGTTGACTGTTTAGGTTTTTCAAGAATGTGTTGAGTTGTCTTTTAGTACCAGTCCACATACACAGGACATCATCTACATATCTAAGCCAGTATTTGATGTTTGCACTCAAAGGTTGTGTTTTTAGAAAAATTTGTTGAAAATGGTCCATAAATATTTCAACCAACAGTGGACAAAGAGGGGAACCCATAGATAAGCCATCTAACTGTTTATAAAGAGTCCTTTGGAACTGGAAATAGTTCTGTGCGAGGCATGTCTGTTTGACCAGTCTCACGTCCAGTTTACTGGTTAGTTTGTAAGATGGAGCAGTGAATGATGATACAAATGGACGGATAGGAACATCTTGTTTATGCAGTTTAGGAAGCCCATACATTCTAGGAGGCACTGGGTTCATATTAGTTAACCATTTTGCTTCAAATTCAGAGAATATGCTTCTGCATGAAGTGATTGCATATTTAACATCCTCTTTCAACAATTTAGTAGGGTCTTTAGGAAGGACTTGGAAGCCTGTGGTATTCAGGAAATCATTAACTTTATCCACATAATCACATTTGTTCAAAAGTACAATACTGTTGCCATTATCAGATTTTGTGGCAATGATACCTTGGTGTTGTGATTTCTGTTTTAAGGACTTGAGGGTATGAAAGTCAATAGACAGTGGGATTTATTTATTTATTTATTTATTTACATGTCAAGTTCCTTAGGACCAAATTGATAAGCAAATCTCCCAGGTCATGGAACGTGTCAGTACATGAACTTACAACATAAAGGTAATAACAGATAAAAATAAATGTTCATGAACCTGAAAGAAAATCAGTCCATAAGTTTAAGCAAACGCTATCAGCAGTACAATGAGAATCAGCTTAAGTTTTCAAGGAACTCCTCGACAGAATAGAAGGAGTGACCCATGGGGAAACTCTTCAGTTTCGATTTGAAAGCGCGTGAGTTAGTGCTAAGATTTTTGAATCTGAGTGGCAGCTTATTGAAAATGGAAGCAGCAGTATACTGCACACCTTTTTGCACAAGAGTTAAGGAAGTCCGATCCAAATGGAGGTTTGATTTCTGCCGGGTATTAACCGAGTGAAAGCTGCTTATTGTTGGAAATGAACTAATATTGGTAACAAGAAACGACAATAAGGAATATACATATTGAGACGCCAATGTCAAAATACCCAGACTCGTGAACAGAGGTCGACAAGAGGTTCGTGAACTCACACCATTTATTGCCCGAACTGCCTGTTTCTGAGCCAAAAATATCTTTCTAGAATGGGAAGAGTTACCCCAAAACATAATACCATACGCCATAAGTGAATGAAAATAAGCAAAGTAGACTAATTTACGTGTCGAAGTATCACTCACTTTCGATACCGTTCGAATAGTGAAAATGGCAGCATTAAGTCTTTGAACAAGATCCTGAACGTGGGCTTTCCACAACAGCTTACTATCGATCTGAACACCTAGGAATTTGAACTGTTCATTGTCACTAATCATATGCCCGTTCTGTGAGATTAAAATGTGTGGTTTTGTTGAATTGTGTGATAGAAACTGTAAAAACTGAGTCTTACTGTGATTTAACTTTAGTTTATTTTCTACAAGCCATGAACTGAGGTCATGTACTGCACTACTTGAAACCGAGTCAATGTTGCACACAACATCCTTTACTACCAAGCCAGTGTCATCAGCAATCAGAAATATTTTAGAGTTACCCATAATACTAGAGGGCATATCATTTATATAAATAAGGAACAGGAGCGGCCCCAACACTGATCCCTGGGGCACCCCCCACTTGACAGTACCCCTCTCAGATCCCACATCACAGCCATTATCAACATTGTTAATAATGATCATTTGCTGCCTAAGAGGTGAATCAACTGTGAGCTACTCCCCGTATTCCGTAATGGTCCAACTTCTGGAGCAATATTGTGAGATCAACACAGTCAAATGCCTTTGTTAAATCAAAAAATACGCCAAGCGCTCGAAACTTTTTGTTTAGCCCATCCAGTGCCCCACAGAGAAAAGAGAATATAGCATTTTCAGTTGTCAAACGACTTCTAAAGCCGAACTGTACATTTGATAGCAAATCGTGTGATATAAAGTGATCAATTAACCTTACATACACAGCCTTTTCGATAACTTTTGCAAACACTGATGGCGTAGAAATAGGTCTAAAATTATCTACATTATCCCTTTCTCCCTTTTTATAAAGCGGCTTTACTACTGAGAACTGTAATCACTCAGGAAACTGACCATTCCTAAAGGAAAAATTACAAATATGGCTAAATACAGGGCTAACATGTGCAGCACAGTACTTTAATATTCTACTAGACACTCCATCATAACCATGAGAGTCCTTAGTCTTCAGCGATTTAATTATTGACTCAATCTCCCTCTTGTCTGTATGACAGAGGAGTATTTCAGACATAAATCTCGGAAAGGCATTTGCTAAGAAATTTATATGATTTCCTGTAGAAACTAAATTTTTATTTAATTCACCAGCAATGCTCAGAAAATGGTTGTTAAATACTGTACATATATCTGATTTATCAGTAACAGAAATATTATTACTGCGAACTGACTTTATATCATCAACCTTGTGCTGCTGACCAGACACTTCCTTCACAACTGACCATATGGCTTTACTTTTATCCTTTGAATTAGCTATTCTATTTGCATACCACATACTTTTTGCCTTGCTGATAACATTTTTAAGCACCTTACAATACTGTTTGTAATGGGCTACTGTAGCTTTATTGTGACTACTTCTAACATTTTGATATAATTCCCGCTTTGTTCTACATGATATCCTTGTCCCACTAGTCAGCCAACCGGGCTGTCCATTACTGCTAGTACTCCATTTAGAATGTTCTAATGGAAAGCAACTCGCTTTATTTGTTCATGAGACCCAGAAAATATCAGATACAGGCTCCCAGGTAGATGCTATTTTTCTTGACTTCTGGAAGGCGTTCGATACAGTTCCGCACTGTCGCCTGATAAACAAAGTAAGAGCCTACGGAATATCAGACCAGCTGTGTGGCTGGATTGAAGAGTTTTTAGCAAACAGAACACAGTATGTTGTTATCAATGGAGAGACGTCTACAGACGTTAAAGTAACCTCTGGCGTGCCACAGGGGAGTGTTATGGGACCATTGCTTTTCACAATATATATAAATGACCTAGTAGATAGTGTCGGAAGTTCCATGCGGCTTTTCGCGGATAATGCTGTAGTATACAGAGAAGTTGCAGCATTAGAAAATTGTAGCGAAATGCAGGAAGATCTGCAGCGGATAGGCACTTGGTGCAGGGAGTGGCAACTGACCCTTAACATAGACAAATGTAATGTATTGCGAATACATAGAAAGAAGGATCCTTTATTGTATGATTATATGATAGCGGAACAAACACTGGTAGCAGTTACTTCTGTAAAATATCTGGGAGTATGCGTGCGGAACGATTTGAAGTGGAATGATCATATAAAATTAATTGTTGGTAAGGCGGGTACCAGATTGAGATTCATTGGGAGAGTGCTTAGAAAATGCAGTCCATCAACAAAGGAGGTGGCTTACAAAACACTCGTTCGACCTATACTTGAGTATTGCTCATCAGTGTGGGATCCATACCAGATCGGTCTGACGGAGGAGATAGAGAAGATCCAAAGAAGAGCGGCGCGTTTCGTCACAGGGTTATTTGGTAACCGTGATAGCGTTACGGAGATGTTTAATAAACTCAAGTGGCCGACTCTGCAAGAGAGGCGCTCTGCATCGCGGTGTAGCTTGCTCGCCAGGTTTCGAGAGGGTGCGTTTCTGGATGAGGTATCGAATATATTGCTTCCCCCTACTTATACCTCCCGAGGAGATCACGAATGTAAAATTAGAGAGATTAGAGCGCGCATGGAGGCTTTCAGACAGTCGTTCTTCCCGCGAACCATACGCGACTGGAACAGGAAAGGGAGGTAATGACAGTGGCACGTAAAGTGCCCTCCACCACACACCGTTGGGTGGCTTGCGGAGTATAAATGTAGATGTAGAAAGAGCATGAGAAATGTGTTATGGTAAGCATTGTATTTATCATCTATATTATTGACACTATAAACATCTTGCCACTCTTGTTCCCTGACAAGTTTTGAAAAACTCTCTATTGCTGTTGGATTAACTTTCCTACGTAGTTTGTAATTAAATACGACATTGGTTTGAGTACAAAACCGTTTTAGTGTCAAAATTTGTGCATCATGGTCTGAAAGGCCATTCACCCTTTTACTAACAGAATGCCCATCTAGTAATGAAGAATGAATAAAAATATTGTCTATGACTGTGCTACTGTTCCCCTGCACCGTAGTTGGAAAAAACACAGTTTGCATCAGATCATATGAATTTAGGAGATATACCAACATCCTTTTTCTTGCACAACCAAATGTGTTGTGTTTACTTTGCTTTTTGTCTCCGTAATCTACTATAAAATATGGATAATTGTGCTGTTGTGGCACATTTTATCATATTAACAGAACCTTCCGCCAGTTCCTGGCAGAACAACATTATAATAAATGAAAAGCACCAATTTGCTATTGTTCTACAATATTACTTTTATTGTTAACCGGTTTTTGGCTTCAAGGCCATCTTCAGACATTTACTGAGTATTATCACCAAAGAAGACAACATTGGAAGAGAAGTAACATATATAGACTGAAGTAGAAACATACAGTAAGTAACATCTTTGCAATGAAAAAGTAAAAACTGAACAGTACATAAATAACAATGGCTTAGACAAGAAAACCTTTAGCACAAAATAGGAATAGCATGCCTACATAACAGTGTCTATTAATAAACAAAACTAATAAAATAAAGTAAAATAAAATTAGTACTCGACAAGGTTGCATCAGGAGGTGTGAAACATGAAGAGTGATACACAACCAATTATAAGAAGAGACAGTTATCAATGTAAATACAGAATACATAAGGAACTTAAGCAATATCAATAAGATAAACAGAAATAAATAAATGCAGGAAAATGGAGGTGTTTGAGGGAACCTACAGTTTGAGAGTGTGGTGGTACTGCATTTTATCATTAACGTTATAATCAAAGCAGTGGCTGTGTACCAGTTTTCATTAAATTAATGAGCAAATTAAAATATGAAAAGTATTTGATGAGACAACTACAAGAGGTGTTAAACATGGACAGTAGTACAGTTACCAGTTAAAAGAAAGCCTTAACTATGGAAACTACAGTCTATGTGGAATACAAAGACAACTTCAACAAATCAACTTAATGAATACAGGAAAATGGGAATATGTAGGAAGGGAGAGTGTGGGATGTAATGAACAACAAAGAAGATTATATGAAGTTTTGGAGAGGGTAAGTGTTGAGCTGTGTCTGGTCATTTAGGATGAGATCTGGACTGTGAGCACGAGGTTTGTTAATTTCCAGGGCTTCCAGCCTCACCCCTGTGAGCTCGACGTCTTCGGTCGAGAAGTTCGTCAAAGTGTAAGTGATCTTATTCACGACGTATTTTTGCGGCAGAACAAGAAATTATCTATGATTAGGAAGGTGAGTGTACCCCTAACCTCAAAGAGCAAACAAAATTTTTCGCAACACGTAATTAACTTATTGAACTTGGTTCTATCTCCAAACAAACAAAAGACTCCACTGCAAAATATATAGTTGCTAATGCAATAAAATACGAAACCAAATTCATGTGTAATATCCCACGGTCTATTGACTTTCACAACCTCGAGTCCTTAAAACAGAAATTACAACACCAAGGTATCGTTGCCACAAAATCTGATAATGGCAACAGTATTGTACTTTTGAACAAATGTGATTACGTGGATAAAGTTAATGATTTTCTGAATACCACAGGCTTCCAAGTCCTTCCTAAATACCCTACTAAATTGTTGAAAGAGGATGTTAAATATGCAATCACTTCATGCAGAAGCATATTCTCTGAATTTGAAGCAAAACGGTTAACTAATATGAACCCAGTGCCTCCTAGAATGTATGGGCTTCCTAAACTGCATAAACAAGATGTTCCTATCCATCCATTTGTATCATCATTCACTGCTCCGTCTTACATACTAGCCAGTAAACTGGACGTCCTAATTAAGAGCAAGACTAAATTCAAACCAAAGCACTCTGTGAACCTAGTAAACAAGTTGAAAGGTATATCTGTCTCACACAGTGATAAATTAGTATCCTTTGATGTCAGCAGTTTGTTTTCTAACGTACCAGTAGTAGGTAGAATGCATTGATATTCTGACAGAGCTGATGCACAACTCTAATGTCAATCCTGTGAAATTGAATGACTTGAGACTGGCCAAACAGACATGCCTTGCACAGAACTATTTCCAGTTCCAAGGGACTCTTTATAAACAGTTAGATGGCTTAGCTAAGGGTTCCCCTCTTTGTCCACTGTTGGCTGAAATATTTATGGACCATTTTGAACAATTTTTTCTAAAAACAGAACCTTTGAGTGCAAACAACAAATACTGGCTTAGATATGTAGATGATGTCCTGTGTATGTGGACTGGTACTAAAAGACAACTCAACACATTCTTGAAAAACCTAAACAGTCAACATAAAAATATCAGTTCACTATGGAGATTGGCAACAAATCCATAAACTTCTTAGATCTCACCATTGACATCAGTACACACACACACACATTGTTTCAAAATTTACAGGAAAACAACTACAGACACAGTAATACCTTCTTGCTCACAACACCCCATAGTGCACAAACATGCAGCTTTCCGCTCAGTGGTACACCGTCTCATATCTATCCCCATGTCCAGAGATGATTTTAAAGCAGAGTTAGATACAATAAAATATATTGCCACAGCCAATGGCAACAATCCAGTTCTTATTGACCACATCTTCCACAGGAAACAAAAACGGAAAATTATACCCCTCCCTCCAAGCCCCACCTGCTTCCCCATCCCCTGTCTGCCAGAAATGGTGTACACTACCATTTCTAGGTCAGGTATCACAGATTGTAGCCAAAGCACTGAAATCCTGCAAGTACAGGCTTTCCTACTATGTCAGGAATGTGACAGCCCAGTGTGTTTTTAATAGCAAAGACAAGATCCAGTTACTAGCCAACACTGGGGCATACACAATCACCTGTTCTGATTGTGACAAATTTTACATTATATCACCTGTTCTGATTGTGACAAATTTTACATTGGTCAGTCAGGCAGAGACATATCAACTAGGCTGGCTGAACATGAACGCAGCTGTAGGTTGCAGAATTCAGACTCTGCATTTGCTGAGCATGTACTGAGTGAGGGTCACAACTACCAGCCAGTGTCCCATGTACTTCACTTAGCAAACAAAGGCCATAAACTCAACCTGCTGGACGCCCTGGAAATTAATAAACATCGTACTCACAGTCCAGATCTCATCCTAAATGACCAGACACAGCTCAACACTTCCCCTCTCCTAAACCTCATATAATCATCTTTGTTGTTCATTACTTCCCACACTCTCCCTTCCTACATATTCCCATTTTCCTGTATTCATTAAGTTGTTTTGTTTTGTTGAAGTTGTCTTTGTATTCCACATAGACTGTAGTTTCAATAGTTAAGGCTTTCTTTTAACTGGTATGCGTATTACTGTCCATGTTTAACACCCCTTGTAGTTGTCTCATCAAATACTGTTCATATTTTACTTTGCTCATTTATTTAATGAAAACTGGTATACAGCCACTGCTTTGATTATAACGTTAATGATAAAATGCAGTACCACCACTCTCTCTTATACTGTAGGTTCCCTCAAACACTTTCATTTTCCTGCATTTATTTGTTTCTGTGTATCTCATTGATACTGCTTAAGTTCCTTATGTATTCTGTATTTACATTGATAACTGTCTCTTCTTATAATTGGTTGTGTATCACTCTCCATGTTTCACACCTCCTGATGCAACCTTGTCTAGTACTAATTTTATTTTATTAGTTTTGTTTATTAATAGAAACTGTTATGTAGGCATGCTATTCCTATTTTGTGCTAAAGGTTTTCCTGTCTAAGCCATTGTTATTTATGTACTGTTCAGTTTTTACTTTTTCATTACAAAGATGTTACTTACTGTATGTTTCTACTTCAGTCTAGATGTGTTACTTCTCTTCCAATGTTGTCTGCTAACATTTAACTTCTTTGGTGATAATACTCAGTAAATGTCTGAAGATGGCCTTGAAGCCGAAAACTGGTTAACAATAAAAGTAATATTGTAGAACTAAAGCAAATTACTGCTTTTCATTTATTGTATCATAATTCATTGCAGCAGAAACCACTTCACCATTTCAATTCATAACGATATGTCTATGTTGACACATTATGTACATCATCATTTCGAGACAACATTTAGTTATTTCCAATGTTTTTGCCACCAGAATTGCTTTTATTGTGCATGGTCATAATCACTTACCTGGTTTGTCGCACACTACTTCTGCAGCCTTCAGCTTATTTCTATGCATTATTTCATCTGCGTTATGTATAATAGCTCTTGTCTTGCTTTCTTTTTCTCAGAATATTTTCAGACATAAAGGTTTGTGTACTGCTGTTATAAATATTTAAAATTTGTTCCACTGCATGCTGTATGATATGTTTTTGTTATGTGCATTTATTTGGTACTGGTGTCTTTTTGAAACTATGTACTGTTTCCTCTCGTTGATGTATCTGCAATCCTGTCTCTCATATACTCTGGCCTGTTACATTCCGTCAAATGTCTGTTTGGCACCCATGCTATGCGAATGTTTATTCTGCTGGCTTACTTTATTTGTGTCATAGCTTGTTTCTTGTTGTCATATTCAGTATAAGTAACTTTGCTAATCTTAACCTTGATAGTGAAGAATGCTGAAAGAGACAGATGCAATTCTGAATGAAAGAAGGGGACGAACTAACAGCAGGGAAAGAAAATGAAGCATGCTGCGAGTTAACTCGGGCACCTGGTAATCGTCAATTACCAAGCAATACAAAGAACGTTATTGCCCTTGAGGTTAGAATTCATAATATTTTTTTCATTTCACTGGTTGATATTTCATCTAATAATTGTTGCGTCAGTATGTCCACGATAGCGACACTTCATTCATAACTTCCTCAAATTCAGCCACGTAATCTACCGCCATACGATACTTCTTGAAACTGAACTGATAACTTCGTCTCTCATAGATGAATGCAGTATACATTTGACCATTTGTTGCTAGCGGCCTCTGAGAGAATCTAGTTATCAAATCTCTGTTTATTGTTATCTTGACACCGCACAACTTTGGTATGGGACATTCTATTACCTAACTCCTATCCATTTCTGGTACAATGACTTTTTCACCATCAAGCCTTCTGTCAACAAATACTTCATACGTCACCTGTCGCTCTAGTTTGTGTGCCGCAAGACCAGTCTTGATTCAAGAATTCTGGAACAAATTCTTTGTGTGTTTTACATGTGATACTGACCTCTGTTCCCCATAATTTTGCTTCTCATTATAACCTACTGGCATCGAATATGATTTTTTGTTATTCAATCATGTTTTCAGAAATGATGTCCTCAAACTGTCCAACGAAGGCCAGTGGGCGTATAGTTTCCTTGCTAGACAAACGGTGGAATTTATACGCATTGACGTAATTTGCTACGTTACTTACATGAACCGCACCATCCTTTCTTTCTTGTTCACACCAAATTTCTACTTCATTTTGCGTTTCAGTAAGTACTTTTTGCTCTGTTTCTCTCAGTTTGCCCTGAATCGCACTTGTGAAATGTATGTTATAACTGAGTATTTCATGGTCACTTTTGATACTTTTTAAATTATTCCAATGTAATGTGTGCTTATCCTGACACACTTTGATAATTTTGCTTTGCTAATTTCATTAATTGTTATTTCTATCATCCCATTTTGATCCTACAAAATCTTATCTAAAGTTTTGATTCATTTCTGTCTTACAAACATCTAATTTTTACCCCACTCTTTTGTTTTATAATCTATTTCCTTGCAACGTCCGTCAGGTTTAGCTTCAAGATTTGTAACGTTATGTTCCAAAGCACAGAACTCAGTGGTAATTTGAGCTATTCCTACCTTAACTTCTTTAAACTCCTTATTTTCTTTTAATTGCTTACCTATTTTCTTGTGTGCAATTTTTTGTTTTTGTAAAATTAATTTTAGCATAGACTTCATATCCTGATCATCCTGAGTTGGTAAAATGTCAGCTGACACTGTACTATGATTACTTCTTTTACCTCACACATTTTAGTAATACTAATGTTCCAACCACAAATCTTAGATTGCTATATATATAAGCGCAACATTTACACTACTTGTCTTCTTCCGTGTACTGCTGCTGATTCTCGTAGCTGTGGGCTGCACCGCTGGCTTCAACTCAGCTGTTGCGGTATGCTAAAGCTGACACTTCAAAAGTGCTGAGTAGTGTTAACTGCGCCGGCCGCTGCCTGCTGCCTCCGCACCTATTGTCTGTGGCCACCTCACGCTGCTCTGCAGGCTGCGCCGTCTCCTAGCGTGAAGTATCTCGAAGTGATGATTTATAACGTAATCCCATGGACCGCGCACACAGCATAAACTTATTTTCATAGCACTTCACGACTTTCTAGTCCTCAGTTACTGATACTACTGTCATTGGAAAATTTGATTTTGCAGCATCCAATATTATATTTCAACTAAAGTACAAAAACAGTTCAAACATAGTTCAAAGCCTACATCTCACAGTTCTCATGCAGTTCCCTGGTCATTCACAGTTCACACGTATCACAGTCCTTGTACAGTTCACTGTTCGGTTACAATTCACAGTTCTCGCTAATAAAATCTAGCCTCATAATCCCAAAGCAGTTCGACTTCATAGATTATTCCCACCAGGGATGCCATGTATGACAAGCTGAAAAAGAGAGAGGTTAGAGAGACAAAGTGTATACGTTCCTATTATAAACTCATTCCCTCGAAAACTTCTTTCCTTCATACCTCCTCTGTGTTACCACAGATGACTACAGTAGTAGGACAAAGAGAGCATCATCCCATATTGCGGGATGCTTACATCAGGGGCAAGCATACATTCTGGGGTAAACCTACTGTTCTCTTTTGACTGACAGGCCCTTAACCTATTGTTCTGCTAAGTAGGCTATGACGCCCTGGGGATAATCCTTCTCTTTGATTGACAGGTCCTTAACCTACTGTTCCCCCACCCTTACCCCTCTCTCCCTCCTCTCAACCCCTCAGGAAACCTCGAACCCCTTCCTCACCCACTCGCTGATACAGGTACACTTTCGGGCCTAAGTTATTTGAATAGCCCCCTCTCAATCTATCAATTTGATTGACTACTTAATTCAATTGATCAATTAATTAACTGTTCCTCATCTGGTGAACCCCATAACCCTCCCCTCCCCTACCAGGAAATTGACAGCTCTATGCCGGAGAGGAAGGATGTCATGAGAGGAAATTCAATTACATAGCAGATGTTAATTGCTTATTTATAAAAAATTCAGTTTGCAGGGGTTGGATCTATCTTGCTCATCATTCTTGGCTGTTTGAGAAGGTCTTGTAAAATACATCAAAAAGAAGTAATTAAATTGATCGCTTTTATTTACATGCCAATCACGCAAGGAATATCACCATGAAACACCCATCACACGTAATTACATTGTCACTGATTGCTTAAACATATCTGAAAAACTTTCTCGTCTCTTTCCACCCACGCAGGCTGTCCCAGCCATGCACCCAAGGGCCAGCACCACACTGGCGAGAGCCTGAGAAGCGGTAGCATGCTCGGGCCCCGCGACTGACAGACCGGATGTCACACTAATCACCAAACAAAAGCACCCGAGAAATTCCTCTCAATACACATCCTCTCTCTCTATTTCTCCTCGTGTAATGTGCCACTGCCAGTTCTGCACACATCATCGATCGCAGTCGGACCGAACCGTAAACAAAGCAGCCTTTCTCTGTAAAACCCTGTGGAATACCGACACACGCGTGAACTGCTTCCAAGGCAAATGCCTGACTGAGAATCGATGCAGAAATATTGCTGAAGTTAATAAATAATTAATTTCCAGTCACATGATTGTGATGTAGGGGATATAAGGAGGACGTGGTAGCTAAAATCTCACACACACAAACTGACGTTATCTCAAAACTAGTAGCCGGCTGACTCGAAATACACCTATAAAAAAATATCGTTGTATACAGTGAGAGAGAGAGAGAGAGAGAGAGAGAGAGAGAGAGAGAGAGCTGTAGTTTGCTTGGCAGATGACATAGGAACTAGCATGAGTATTTCATTCAGTCATGGATTCTTAACTACCCCAGCCTTTCTGTGCACCTATCTTTAGGTACACTTCATGAACTCCTGAGAGTTATTAAATTTGGTGCGGAGTATCACATCTTGAAGATGTCACAAATGGTGCTTCAGAAGATGTGCAATGGGAAACTTTAATTAAATCATTAATGTAGCGTTTAAACAGTTTGCTTCATACACTTTAAAAGTACTCAAAATAAGAAAAATATCGACACTACAAATTAGTTTGTGTGCATAAACAATAATGTTCAGTTTTTGATGAGAAATTTCATTAAAAATTTGATGTCACGACTGGAACTGGTGATGTATGAAACTGTAGTTGGAATTTCAGATTTCGAGGTGAATTTATACCATCACAGTTACAGAGTCCCCAACCACTATAGGTTTGCAAAGCATATTTTCTTTTTTAAAAGTACTGTATACTTCGCATGTTGACTGGTTCTCTCCACTACACAAGGACGAAGAAGGAGCAAGGAAAGGATCTACTGCACGATAGGATGGTAACAACAACAAAAACCACCACGATTTATTGAGAAACACAATCCATTTATGGCTAGATGACTGATATCATTGAAAACACACTCACATCCCACGTACTCACCTTCCAGACGCCCACACACACCTTGTTGCAGTAGAGTGCCAGTGCTCAGAGACCGACCGTAAATGTGGCCCATGGCCGCAGCCATGGTAGCATGTGTCAGCCAGAGAGAAGCACACCTGCTGTGGAGGGCCCCCGCCCCAGGAGGACATAAGCGGTAGGAGCTCAAACGCTATCAATATTCCCAACACAAACACCCGTCATATCGAGGCAAAATGCCGAAACACGCTAAATATTGTTCGATAAAGGTGTCACGATGATCACAACAATCACGAAACTGCATTTGTGCAGTAGAGAGTTTGGAAATGGCTGTGAATGGTCATCATATCTTTATTCGAACAAACCTAATTATTCTCATCAGCCATCACGCCAAGTAATGCTTGGCAATGGCGGGAGATATGGCACGAATTGTTCCAACTTTTATACAAATTTATCTGTTCAAATCCGCTGAGTACAGTGTCCTGGTGTCAAGAAACTTAACCACGTAATATCTGTAAACAGTACGGGAAGGCCAACATAATTTTTTTTCTCAACAAATATTTTTTCGTAATGCATAAATCGCGAGAAAGTTATAAATATGTTGATGCAAAATTGGGTGCAAATTAATATTGTGGACATAGGAAATTAGACGGGAATGATAAAAAATGTCGTAAATGGGAAAATGTTAATTCCGGGAACATAAAAGTGGGGTTATACCGTATTTGGAGTCTGTATTCAGTGACCTGAAAGATGGTGAAATGCTGTGTTAGCCATTGTAAATACGTGTCCAAATCTCTCTGGCATTGTTAAAGGGAAGAACCGTAGATGGGCACTTCCACCCTGGGAAATGACCACTGTCTGTATTACGTGGCTACTTTGTGTTAGTTGATCCTTCAGAACTGAATTTCTTGGTGGAGCAACTGAATTTGCTGAGCATGTTATTGTTGAAACTTGCTGTTCGAAGAGTTTCATAAGCTTTCTTTCCATGGTACTCTGATAATCTTTTACCTCATCACCAATTATTATAACCAAGAGTTGACCGAATGTCGGGAATGACACAAAATGCTGTAATGACTGTGGTCAGGGACCGTCAACAATTGGATCTCCCGAGTGTGAACAGCAAAGACAAACAATGAGGAAATGGACAAGTCGAGACTGCGCTACAGACAAACAAAGTCCAACAACTGATACAAAGAGAGGAAATATGACACTTCATGAAGCAGAGACCAAGCACAAATGGTGCATTACAACAGTGAGACAATAGTAATGTGAACAGATCACTGAGTCTGATATTGCTGCACATTGTAACTTTGTAGAATGGTCATGAACTCTTAATAGGCTAGCAGAATGGTATGTGTTCCGCAGGGTTCTGTGCTCATTGTTTTCACAAACTGGTTGCCATAATGTAGCTTACCGTTCCATTAAAGTTCCTTAAAGGTGTGTCACATTCTTTACTTTCTTTTTAATATAAAGCTGTCATGTCTGTTACAGCTTTATTGAGAAAAGGATATTATAAAGGCCAAAACTTTTGTTTATGATTAGAACTACTCAAATTACTGCCACTTTTATTTGTTATCAACTATTATGTTCTTCTTTTTAATTGTCAGAATCTAATACACAATGCTCAGTTTTTCATCCACGTACCGCCAACACATTCATCTAAAGCTATACAAGTAATACCCAGAGAAACTATGTCAGAACCACAGAATCATTATGCTGAACTGTTAATTACTTTCCATGTCTATTCACAATGCTTATAACAGTAGAAAACCAGCATGAATTTACTATCATTCTGATACACTGTTATGTTTCTACCATGTTAAGTACTGCTTTGCTCTTCAGTTTACAAAAATACTGCACACCACTGAACTCAAGATAGTATACAACACTACAATACACACAAATTTTTTCATTGGCCAAAGCCAAAACTTTTATTTTTAATTTTTTATAAGCTTTGTGAACCAGGGTTGGAAATAATGCAATAATTAGATGGATTCCATCAATCATTTGTGGCTGTTCACAGAAATAATGTAAACTGATTTCAACTCGCACAATGTGAATGTTCTTCCAACTACCGCTGTGTAAATATACCACCTCCAAGTTGAAGATATTTGTATGGCCTGCAACGATTCCGTCCCCTGTAATGAAAACAGAACATTTTAGACTGCTCATAGTTCAAAAAACATGTCACATAGAACTTAACACTCTGCCACAACGGCCTCAATGATGCTGAATCATAGATACTAACTTTACAGGCTTGAGAAAAATTTTATCTCTCGGGAATTCTGGTGGAGCTATACCCGTTGCTCCTGATGCTTCCAGAAAGACATCAAAGCAGGACATGAGGCGCATAATCTGACACATCAATAATGTCTGTCCCCAACTGCGGCCTTGGATAAGTTCCATCCAGTGTGTGTTAAGTTCTTTTTCCATATCCTGAAATCATTGACAAAGTCTCAAATAATAGATAATATGGTAAAACATTCATGTTGTGAAAGAATTGTGAAAACTGTAAGTCATTTTGAACAAATGAGCATGTAGTGGAATCATGACATATAAGATGTTTCAAATAAGTAGCCTATACAATAATTTTAAGATTCATGTGATTATGTAAGTGCTGCCATCTTAATAGAAAACACAGTTACTGCGTCAATCATCTGTTGATACAAGTTCTCCAGTTATTTGTCTCTCTTATCTTTTCCCTTTTCTTTCACCCACCACAGGTCTATATGCTTAAGCTGCCAACATGACAATTACTGCTGCATTTCCCCACTATCTTAAACCAAGAAATTATTTTTCTTTGTGATGAGTCTAGGCTTTGGTAAGATATTTGGAATG
Source organism: Schistocerca americana (assembly GCF_021461395.2). NCBI lineage: Eukaryota > Metazoa > Arthropoda > Insecta > Orthoptera > Acrididae > Schistocerca > Schistocerca americana. The sequence continues at coordinate 529,530,849 of NC_060124.1, forward strand.
TTACAGCCGTGTGTACCACTGCTGAAGCACTACCGCCTGTTACCAGTTCACTGAGCCACCTCCACCACAGTCACTCCACATTGATTAATTCCTCTAGTTATTTCTTAACTTTCACAAACAATGGTTGTACATTTGTAAAGTGTATTGATATTATCACAGTATTTTGTTTTCAATTTTGTAATTCACAGTGAACATCTTCAAACCTTCTTAGATTGTGGCATTTCTGATAAGATCCAGTGATACAGCTATGAACTCTCAGAAATTTCATTTCAGTTGCCTGGATACTAGTTTTGCCTCCAGAGTTTCTCACTGTAGTTTCATCACCCATCTGCAGTCATCTCTCTATAAGAGTAGGTGTGTCTATAACCACTGTGGGAATAGTGGTGTAACGAATTACAGACAACCAATGACAACCACTAATTCCATTTAGCCAGAAGTTGTCAAAAGGGCAGAAGCATATCACTGGTGAGCAAGGTGAGTCTGGAGATGCTTTGTTTCATGCAGAAACTAGTGCTTGAGTGACGATTTATCTGGTAATGAATATGCAACCACTTTTTTTTTTATACGATTTATTCAAGCATAAACATGTTTCAAAGCAACTTCAGGCTTATCATCAGATGGAGGTGTTACAAGAACATTATGCTGTGGACCAAGTTTAGCTAGATGCTGTGCTGATGCTGCTGGCTGAAATGATGGAAATTTAGTAATCGGTGCTGAAATATTTATGAATCCGAAAGTTTCTTATGTTTCAGGTAATTGCAGTGAACTGCCTTGTGGTATCCATATCAAATATATTTCTATGATGTACATTATCATGCTATGTACACAAATATATACAGTATTTAGTTGCACTTGGTTCTACACTGATGCACCGAAAATTAACACTTGATGTTTTTACAAAGAATATGGGTATGATGGATGTCACACTTTACTACCTCATGGTCCGTGGCATGAGATACATTGTATTACAGTGCAAATATTAGTAGTACAGATATTACATTTAAGTAATTCTGCTAGCTGCAGGAATGTTTTTATATGGGCAATATAAATGTAATATGGGTTAAAAGTAATGCAAAGGTAAACAAATAGAGTGGAATATTTATACTGTGTGTGTGGTGTGTGTGTGTTTTTTTTTTACAGGAATGTCAGTTGTTTCATGACAAGGAGAACAAAATTAATGCAGTAAGACGAATATGTGTTAGTATTGTCATTTTTGTTGTTTTGGTGCGAGGTTGTCCTGGAAATACTAAAAGAAAAAGACCTATGTTGATTCAGTTTGTTCATTTAGGATCTTTTGACGTGATTTTAGTTTGTGGATGTAAATCTTGTAATTGTTCAAGGAGGTCCATCTGTATTCCTTTCTCAGCAATGTCTAGCACAGAAAGATTGTCATTGATATCACCAACAGAGTGTTCAGGATGAGCAATATGTGATGTAAAGCTGGACTTATTTAAGTTTTTGAGTCAAAGGGCATCCATATGTTCTTTGTAGTGGGTTGCAAAATTTCTCCCTGTTTGGCGTATGTAGAAGCAAGAATTGGAGCATGTGAGTTTATACGCCAGATCTATTATTGTGAAAAATTTTATTTTGTAGTCTACTGTCAGCGTGGAAGACAGGCAAATTTTGGCATTTCTTTCTTAGCTTGTAATGGTGATGGTGGTTGCTTAAGTTGACTTTGGATTTTTTCAACTATGCCGTTTATCAAAGAGGTGTTATAACCATTATTTTGGGCTATAGGTTTAAATATATTCATTCTTTACATGCATCTTCTTCAATTATAAGGGTGTGGAGCATATGGTTTCTAGATGACCTCAAGAAAGCAGTTTCATGTTGGTCTGGGTGGCATGAGATATTGTTAATGGCAAATCACTGGTAGTGAGTTTTCTGTATATTTGGAAGCTATGCTTGTTATTGTGGGTAGAGATAGCCATAACATGGAAATTAATTCCTTCAGTGGTATGATGCTCAACTGTGAATTTGATATTTGGGTTATACAGCTCGTTGATAAACACCATAGCTGGGGGGGAGGGGGGGGGGGGGGGGGGGTGTGAACCCCAAGTAAAAACCAAACCGCCATCACCATTACAAAATAAGAAAGAAATGTCAAAATTCGTCTGTCTTCCATTCCTTGGGGAAATGTCATATAAACTTGCAAATCTTTTCAGACCACCCAACATAAAAATATCCTTCCACACTGAAAAAAAAAAAAAAGCTACAAAATAAAATTGTTCACAATAATAAATACACTAGAGAGTGGCATAAAAATTCTGGCATATAGAAACTCACATGCTCCTGTTCTTGCTTCAACATAAGTCAACCAGGGAGGAATTTTGCAAAATGCTACAAAAAACATACGGGCGCCCTTCAACTCAAAGACAGGTTGAAAGTCTCTGTATTAGATGACAGACTTAACCTGATTTTAACCACAAACGAACATCATAACATCTAAAAGAGTTTTCGAGAAATGACAGCCACAAGGAAGCCATGATCACAACCGGTGTCTACCTTTCCCCTGTTATCACTGCATCCCATGCTAACAAACATCAGAACAGTTGTTACACATGCATGATTTTGAATGCTGTTCAATTCGATATAAAAGTAGGGCAGGGAGTGGTGGTGGTAATGTGACATATGACCTTGGCATATGTGAAAGATTAGCCTTCTTGTAGACAAATAGCTATTAGAAACAAAGCTAGCCCACAATTTGGGATGGATTATTCTATTGAAAACCAAAGTAAAGTCTATTGATATTGTTTGTTTTTAAATTATGTTCTTGTCATTTTGTATGTGATATCCTTCTGCCAAAATAATTTTATGCTTCTTCAAGCACAATATTGACAACTGTATGTACACTTTCAAAATAAATCTTGGAAACAGAATTGAATAAATTTATCCTGCATTTTGGGAGAACCTTGACTGCATCCCACTACTTTGGAACATGCATCCTTTTTCCTCAGAAAATAGGGGAAGGAATGATGATGATGAGCCTGAAAATAAAAATAAGACAAACCACAAAATGCAGAAAAAAGTGTAATGCTGTGGTGATTACTTCTGTTGTTATACAAAGTTTTGGAAGGTGATAATGGAATCAATGGTGATGTCTATCAAAATGCATATCATTTGATTGAGATCCAAAGCACTTGCAAAGGGAGGCCATGACGTTGGGATGACAGATTTACTTCAAACTTTGTACACCTTTAGTAGGCCATTAAAACGATATAATGTGCAAGTAGTAAGGTGCACTATGCTGGCAATTTTGAGAAAATTGAATGAGAAGTTTTGTGTGTCTACTATGTAACTGACGTATCTGAGTGAAGGTGCCGGCCATAAGAAGTCACTGTGGTCAAGTGATAAGCGTTCCCACTTAACAAGAGGGCATGGACGAGGTGACGGTTTGAATCCCGCTAACACATATGTTCTTGAAACTTCCTGGCAGATTAAAACTGTGTGCCGGACCAAGACTCGAACTCTGGACCTTTGCCTTTCGCGGGCAAGTGCTCTACCAACTGAGCTACCCAAGCACGAATCACGCCCCATCCTCACAGCTTTACTCCTGCCAGTACCTCGTCTCCTACCTTCAAAACTTTATAGAAGCTCTCCTGCAAACCTTGCAGAACTAGCACTCCTGAAAGAAAGGATATTGCAAAGACATGGCTTAGCCACAGCCTGGAGGATGTTTCCAGAATGAGATTTTTACTCTGCAGTGGAGTGTGTGCTGATATGAAACTTCCTGGCAGATTAAAACTGTGTGCCGGACCGAGACTCGAACTCCGGACCTTTTCCTTTTGCAGGCAAGTACTCTGCGAAAGGCGAAGGTCCCGAGTTCGAGTCTCGGTGTGGCACACAGTTTTAATCTGACAGGAAGTTTCATATCAGCGCACACTCCGCTGCAGAGTGAAAATCTCATTCACGTATGTTCTTAGTCTATATTTTTTCGTCACTGGTTACATTATTTAATTTATATGACATTTGAGAAGTAATATAATGAAAGAAAATTAAAAAACAAGAATGTGCATTTTTGTGAAGTTGGAGTGAATTTCATATGTTATTTGACTATTTACTACTATTAATTAAATTTTCAAGGACAAAGGACAGGCTTGGAAACCCCAAGTCACACCTTGATAAATAATGATGCAAACGATCTTATTCACAATCAGTAATACAGTACGTCTCAATGTTCCAGACCACAAGAGTAATGTACAATTACTTGCCAGATGTGCTCTCGACATCGCAAGTTGCAGGATGGTATTTGTGACATCACAAGTTACAGGATGGTATTTATCATACAGACAAGGAAAACATAAATTGAAACAGCATCTACTAAACTGATGAATGCAGTTTTCCCACATTTATAGGGAATGTTCAGAGTTGACATTTTGAAAAATGTCTTTTTCATCAGACAATTTGGATGCAAACCATGCATAACGCAACATTTTGGCAAATAAAGGTGCTGAAAACTGCTGATGTACTATGGAATGGATTTTAATAGCATCTTCGCAAGAGGCACTTTCTCATTTGTTGTCAATCAAAAATGAACATTTCTGAAGGCACTTGACAAAGTTTTTTACTTGCTGACAGAAATAAATGTGGCATGGTTTGCAAATCAGAGTACATATGTGGTATGACTTTAACTGTGCAAGCTGGAAGACCTGCGTCAATGGTAAAGATGTCATCGCATGAATCAGGATGTGTTTTTTCGTTTACTTGTCGAAAGTTATAAATATATCTGTTCTAATAATTACATTTAATTAAAAATGTAAGTAGTCAAAGGACATAAAATTCAGTAAAACTTCATACAAATACAAGTGTTTTTTTAAAAATTGTATTACCTCTCAAATGTCATATAAATTAAATAATATGACCAGTGATGAAAGAAATATGTAAGTTTGAGCACGGGCCGTCACCTTACATACATTTGTCTTACTTAGTTCGAATGCTAGTCACTTGACCACCATGAACTCTAACATCCAGCTCTTGTGCAAACATAATAGATGAATAAAACTTCTCTTGCAGCTTTTTCAGAACTGCCAGAGTGGTGAATCTTACTACTTGCACATTATGTTGTTTTAATGGCCTACTAAAAGTGTACAAAGTTTGAAGTAAATCTGTGATCCCAACATTGTCACCACCCCTTGCTAGATTGAAGATGTCACTTTCACTGATTCATGTCTTAATAATATCAGAGGCACTAAAAACATACCTTCAATGCAAATATTAGACTTTTTTAACAGTTAATACTTGATATTTCTTGGTCATTGTTTGATATCCATTGTGGCATAAGGAATTGCATTATTTTGTCCACATAATAAATCTATGGTTAAATTTGGAAAAGTCTTCAGTTGTATAGAGCTGAGGTTGCTTTAGCACATCTTTTATGCTTTAAAGCCATCACATGGAACCACCTAGATGAGTTGTCAGCAGTGTCAGACAGGACACATCATCATCCTGTCCTCATTAGGACAGGCCTCACACTGTTGACAATTGTATATACGCCCAGCACTGGGATACTGGCACGTGGCTTGTTGGCTTGAACTGGTACCCTGAGTATCATTTATCTGAGTAAACAGCAGCCCACACTGCATAGAAATATAAGAACGAAGTTAACAGAGAGAGACTGAAGCTTAACCTAGCAGTAGCCTAATAGGTACCTAAACACTATTTCAACAATTTTAAATTGTAAATAACGAAAAAAAATGAGTTTCAAATCATAAGATATCTTAAAAATCTCTGTGTGTTCTATCAAATATGATGACTGGAATCTTTGTTTATCAATTTTTCATCTAAGACTTTTATCCATTACAGATGTGGAACACTGCAACTGTGATGAATAAAGGTTTCCAGAAATTATTGCAACCAGTTACCTTCTGTTTTATTCTTAAATTTCTACCTAATATGACCACATCTGAATCACCTAGTGATTCATCATCAGATAGTATGTATTTATTGCATGTCTACAGCATTGTTGGCATTCTGTAGCTGTGGCAAGATATAAAAACAAAACACAGAAGTACTGAACGTGTGAATAATTCTTGCCACATTCAGTGCTTACATGTTTCGTTTTTACATCTTGCCACAGCTGAGATACATACATGACTTCCACAATGCTTCAAATAAAAAACAAATATGTTTCATCTGATGATGAATCACTAGGTGATTCAAAACCAATCATGGTAAATAAAAATTGAAAACTAAGACAGAAGGTGACTGGTTGCAGTAACTTTTTGGCAGCTTTTAATTTTTCATTGCAAAAAGCCTCAGTTAATTTGTTAGTACAATGGTCTGACCAACACACCCAAGACTACAGTAATCCCAGTGCACAAGGGAAATACAGGAAACAAAAAAGTTAAGTTTCAGTATGTCAGAACTCTTACTTGGGTGTCACCTGTTAAGAATGGATGTGGAAGGAGGGAAGAGAAGGCTGTGCACTCTATTAAATCTGTGCACCACAACAAACACTCTGCCGAATTACTACCACATTTTGATCTTTATGAAATAATAGGGTGAATGTCTTTGAATATTAACAATGAAGTGGCTCTGGTGTGCTTTCAGGTGCTCAGCTGAGTTGGTCCCATTTTTATGTACAATATTCTGAGGACCACTTGGAGTCTGAGCAATGAGTACCCACAACAACACAGCTCACAGCACCTGAGGAACACAACTGGGAAGTTGCCGAAATATCGTCTATGAAATATGAATCAATAACTCTGCTGAAAACCTCACATTGAGCAAACATGAGAGATCACGGTGAAGTGGAATCAGTGAAAGGTGAAAGCAGGTAGTATTATCTGGAACAAGGCAACTGTGAACAGGCAGAAATATAAGAGGCACTAAAAAAGAGAAAGAGAGAGAGAGAGAGAGAGAGAGAGAGAGAGAGAGAGAGACGGAATCTGAAATGCGCAAACTGGTGACAGGAGGGTAATATTGTGTGGAAGTTCAGAGCCCCATCACTAGAGGGCACACATGCACGTCACATAGTTATAAAGAGCTAGCAGTAGCATGCATCAATTGTCCAACGCTGCCAGTCACGTTGATTGACGCGTCAACAGAAGAGCAAAGAGGTGTTGTTTGTTTTCTGACAGCGGAAGAAGTAGGAGGAACAGACATTCATTGACAAATGACACAAGTGTGTGGCGAACACGGCATGTTCCTTGCAAGGGTCAAGGCGTGACACAAGTGCTTCAGGGAAGGATGTGTGTCGTTAGCTGATGATGCACAGTCTGGAGCACCATACTGCATTACCAATGACATCATCCAGCTGGTGAATGGACTCACTACCGAGGACCGCCGAGCGACAGTGAAAGCCATAGCCACTGTGGTTGGATTGAGCGTCGGAAGTGTTCACACCATCATGAAGGAATGACTGTAAATGTGCAAAGCGTGTGCCCAATGGGTGCCTCACAGTCTTCAATCACACCAGGAAGCATGTCGAGTGGCCCACTGCCTTGTTCATCTGCAGCACTATGCTCGGGAAGGGAATGCTTTCCTGGCACAAGTGGTGGCTGGAGATGAGTCATGGTGTCATCACTTCGAACCAGAATCAAGTGGGAGCATCCAGGGTCAGCACCAACTAAAAAAACCCCAAGGCCATCCACACGAGTGCAGGAAAGGTTATGCTGACATTCTTCTTTGACCAAGGTGGCCCCCTTCTGATTCACTTTCTGCAGCATAGAACAACAGTGAATGCCCAGTGTTAACTGCAAACCTTCGCCATGCGATCAAATCAAAACGAGCAGACAATCTCACCCGTGGGGTCACTCTGCTCCACAACAATGCAAAGCCTCATACGGCCAACACAGTCGCGTACTCCTGCAGAAATTCAAATGGGAGGTTCTCGGCCACCCTCCATACAGTCTGGACCTCACTCCCTGTGAGTATGCCATTTTTTGTCCCCTTAATAAGGCTCTGAGGGGCAAACGATTCACGTAGGATGACAACGTCCAGCTGTACGTGTGGAACTGGTTAACATCGCAGCCCTGGGAATTTTATGAGACAGCCATTCACTGCCTTGTGTCACAGTGGGACAAGTGTCTCAACAGCCAGGGTCAATATTTCTAACATACAGGTATTGGTTTCTGTAATTATGCCTCCGCCTCATTTCTTTTTTAATAACCTTATACAATAGCTGTTGTGTTACTTGAGTCCTAGATATAACACAGCGGTCACTGCAAGATTACTCTTAATGCCAAAGATACTGCACACTTATGAGATAGGGCAGCAGTGTGATGGGAGTTTGTTTCTACAGATTATGAAGGCAGAAAAGCAAACACGGTACCTCCGTTAAGTTATATAAGATTTGTGAAGTGACCTATTGAACTGGCAATATGATGCTAATTAATAATACTGGTTGTCTAGTTACAAAATAGATAATATGGACTTATTCAGAATACCAGTCAAATTTTTTCTGGACAACGGACCACATGTAACCACCAATTTTGATCCTTAGCAACACACTAAACATGTCAGGCATGTGTGAACATGTGCCATTCTCTTGCAGCATACACAGGGTTTAATGACCCTCTGTAACAGCTCATAGTGGGCCGACTCTGTTGGTAACTGGTCAGGAGCAATTCAAATCTTGCTGCTATTATTTAGCAGTCAACATCACTTACTTATTAGTTGAATATTTTAATTTGCTACAGCATTCTATTTATGCATAAATATGAACTATCTATGCCGAGATAGCAGTTCCGCTCTGTCTGTATATTCGTGTGTAGCTAATAAATGTACTTTAAGTGCAAAAATGTTAGTTGTTGATCGTCTTGCTTTTGCAAATGGTACCTGATTTGGGAATCTATGTGACAATATAATCATGTGATATCCTAATAAAATAATGTACACAATCATAAGTGCGGTGTCACCGTCAGACACCACACTTGCTAGGTGGTAGCTTTTATATCGGCCGCGGTCCGGTAGTATACGTCGGACCCGCGTGTTACCACTATCAGTGATTGCAGACCGAGCGCCGCCACACGGCAGGTCTAGAGAGACTTCCTAGCACTCGCCCTAGTTGTACAGCCGACTTTGCTAGCGATGGTTCACTGACAAATTACGCTCTCAATTGCCGAGACGATAGTTAGCATAGCCTTCAGCTACGTCATTTGCTACGACTTAGCAAGGCGCCATTATCATTTGCTATTTATCTTGTGATGCATGTACCATCAGACCGATGTTCACCAATTATGGATTAAAGTTAAGTATTCCAGAAGCTACGTACTTTATTTGCTAGTCTCAAGACATTGTCCTGTTCCAGACCTCACGCCATCCTGCGTGAGCTTTAACGCGTGCCTTTCGGTTTCACCTCATAGTGGCTTGGCTGTCTTGCCAAGTCACAACAATAAGAAAATGCACAATACCTTATGCTCAATATGAAATTGCATCATAGTCTGGGGATAGTGTCTCTGACTAATAATTTAAAAATCTTATGTTCCAGGTTTGATCCCAGCTACTGCTTGGATTCTGAATAAAAGCCATCAGCAATGGCAGCTCACAACATCCACTGTAAGGAGTTACCCTGTTTCTGCCAAAGTCTCGTCAAGGAGCACGGAGGTGTAAAGATTCAGGATGCATTTCTGCCTCTGAGGTGGTGAACTGCCCCTGAAGGCAGATTAATCCATAATCACCAATGGCATGAGAATGCATTAGGCAATGGAAACCACTGCACATACGGCATAAAATGTGTTCCCAAAAGGAATATGGCCTGTATAGAAAAGTGTCCTGACCATCTCTCCAGTGGCAAAAGATTAGAGATTAGTTCCCTATTTGATCTGCAGGAAGGGTCTTTCAAGAGTACGATGAGGAAAAGACGGAAAAAACTGTGAGAGGGTGACATGCCACGAGGTGGAGTATGGAGTGTCAGAAATGTGAATGCGGTAGGGTAGCTAGAAGATCTGAAAATGGTGGTGCTGCAGTGACTGGGATGGTCAGCCACTAATGTAGGTAGTGCTACTGAGTAGCTCAAGATCAGGAGGTCAATGTACCATTACCCTGGTTAGGGTGACCAGTAGTGAGTGGATGCCTGCCAGACGCCCAGTGGGATATAACAGACAAAGTATGGACAACATGTCCTTTTTCTTTTGGCTTTACAACACTGCATGGGTCTTTCCTTCCATTCCTCCCTCTCATTTACTTTCATTCTCTATCCTCTGATTCCTATGTTTAGAATGTGCCCCAGGCAGGCTATTCTTTTAATTAGCCTTACAATATCAGTTTCCTGTATGAGATAATCCAACTCCTAACTGGTCCTTGCTCTCCAAGGCCAACCCATTTCGGACCCCTTAATAACTTTTCCGCAATATTCTTCATTCAAGTATCCTGAGTTGTTGTTTATCAGTGCTGGTTAGTATCCATGCTTCACATCCATATGTAACCACTGGCCTAACCGTAACCTTACATAGTCATTCTGAGCTGTCAATTCACCACCCTGATGTCATTAATTTTTTAAATGTACGATAACACTTATTACCACTTGAAAAATGTGCTTTCATTTTAGTGGACATGGAGTTTACTTTATTAATTTTAGCCCCAGGATATTCAAAATCCTCTACAAAACTCCATTCAAACCTGCTGCTGACTGGTTATCAGAGTTTTTATCCCATATTCTATGGACCTTCACATATTTAATCTTTGATTCATTAATTTCCAATCACTTATGCTGCGGCAGCTTTGTCCAGGTCCACCACTACTCCCTCTTTCACCAACTAATAACTTCAATGTAATCAGCATATGCAGCCAGCTGTGCGGTTCTTATACATACGGGCCTTATTAATTTTTTTATAATCCCTTCTAAGGTAAAACTGCAAAGCATTGTGGAAATAGCATCACCTTGTCTAACTCTTTTATTGATATTGTAATGGTTGGTTAACTCAACATCCACTTTAACTGTTGCCTTGTAACCTGCCACTGTTGTCTTAATAACGTAAATATATCTGGATGGTATGCCAATCAGTTTTATTCTTCTTCCATATCTTCCTTATTTAGACTACAGAAGGCCTGTTGATGTAGATATTATTGAGTTCTATATAGAAACAAGATTAAAATGTCTCCAATGAAATACAAGAATTAAGCAAGCTACATACAATGAAAAGAGGATAGAAGCAGCAAGGGTATGCAGAAAAAAGAAAAGACTTAAAATGAAAGATAGAAGATATGAAAGAGCGAAAGAGCATTACAATAGGAATGAGAATAGAAAGTTTTATATGAAGTTAAAAGAAAGAACACATGGATAGACTAAAAATAACTGGCTGCAAAGATAAAGATCGAAATTTGCTGACAGAAAAGAGAAAAGTGATGGACAGATGGAGGGAATATTTAAAGAAATCCCAGAGGGGTGGTCATACTGACTGAGAGCAATGGATATACCATTCAGTAGAACCAAAAATAGGAGAGGCTACTCTTGCAGAAGTACAGAAGGTGGTAAATTGTCAAAAAATCACCAAATCTTCAGGAGATGATGGAATAACTGCCGAGCCATTACACATTATTTCACAAAAATGGAGTAATCTATTCTGTATATAAGAAAGGCGACAAGGCATGTTGCTCTGACTAATGAGGGATCAATCTGCTGAATATGACATATAAAGTTTTGTCTGTTATCCTCTACAATAGACTGGCCCCAAGTGTGGCAGATATAATCAGTGATTTTAGGCCTAACAGATCAACTGCAGCCCATATATTCGTTCTGAGACAAATACAGAATAAAGGATATGAATACAATGTAGAACTCAAGAAAATCTATGTGGACTACAAGCAGGCCTTACATAGTCTAAATAATATTGACAACATAAATATAATTATTCAGAATACAACAGCAGTTGGGGTGTTGCTCCTGGAAGCCAGTGCTCTTAGGTCAGAAGCAGCATGAGCACAATCTGGGGGTGCCATTGTCAGCACATGGCCAGCGTTCAGAGGTGGGCACGGCTGCTGAGACAGCAGGTCATTCCCCTGCATATCTACTGCACTGCCTGTGGCAGCCAAACATCTACACACAGGACATGCTCTGTTTGCAGCTCTCTCCCTATGACATCCATTTTACTGCATTGGTACCAGACAATTCAATGACCCAGAGTAGGGAGACTCTCAACACTCTTCCTTTCCATGGCTTATTGCATTACCAGGCAAGGCATCACAATTTTTACTGGCCTGGCTATGCTGAGTACATTATTTTGTGGTGCGAAAGTGCAGTGATTAAATACAGTATGAATCAATGAAGTGGGGTGGAAAGAGGATAAGGATTTCCAATCAAATATGCAGTAACGTCAAATGCAGCAGAAAACTGTTATAATGGGAGTTGGAGTTCAGTTACAACATCATAAGCAGAAGATGAAGTGATTGAGAAAGTGTATGAGGCGCTGACCAAGCAACTTAGGAGATAGAGGGTGGTGAAAAACTGATCATCAGGTGCACTGGAAGGAACAGAAGATGCTGGGACAATATGGGCTTGGTAGCAGGAATGGGAGAGGATTTTTTGTACAAATACACTGAAAGTGAGAAGGAGCAAAATTTAACATCAGTATGCCATTCCAGTGTCAGACTAAAAATTATCGAAATAATACTACTTATATGCTGGGTATAGTCACACTTTGTAAACTGAAGTCATTGTCAAGGCCTACCAAACTGGGTGTCCCAGCATGTAGATAATTACAAACCCACTGAAATGTATGGTAGACATATACCCAAAATGTAAGTAGTATTAATTTGATAATTTTTAATCTGACATCGGATTGGCACGCTAATGTTAAATATTGATCTTTCTCACATTATATGCATTTTTACAAAAGATTTTTTTCAATATTGTACTAGATAGTGGTTTAAGGCAGAAATTATGACAGTAATATAAAGAAGTTTGTACAGTCAAATGGCAGAATTATCATTCAAACATTATTACATGACTATGACCCAAAAATATGAAAAGATTATCAAATGTCACATAGTAATAGAAAATACTTATCCAAGAATTGCAAGATGAGGAGGAATATTTGGAAAGCTTAGAAAGTTACCAGCTGGATTAAATCATAGTGAGAGAGAAATCAATTATTGTACTGAAAGGTACGCCCTGGAGAAGATACAGAGACAGATCACAATTTAGCAATCATTAAAAGTAAGGTGAAGTTTAAGAGAATCACCCAGAAGAATCAGTGTACAATGAAGTGAGATACTCAAACAATGAGGAATGATGATGAAGAGTTTGAAGTTCTCGTAGCCTGTAAATACTCTAATCACAGTAGGTAATTCGCAGAAACTATGACTCAGTGCAGCGATAATGCTGACACTGCGAGTTACTGTGGTAGGCAACAGCTGGTGTGCAAGGCATGGGACAAAGACAGAGAGTCCAGCAAAGTATTCTCTGTCTATGTCTCCACAGAAAGTATCATGCTAACACTTTATATCACAACACTGTAAGGGCCAGTGATTTAATGTCGTTTGCATGTCACACGTCATAATTTTTATTTCCAGAGCGTCCTTCCTTGTTGCCTCTTTGGCTAACTGGTCTGAAAGTTCATTCCCCAGGACCACAATACAGTTCTGGGACCAGACAAATACTATTGTCTTCCCATCGTAAAATTCCAAGAAGAAATCTTGGACGCTGGAAATAACAGTGGGCTAGAGCCTCCAGGTTGCTCACAGAGTCACTGCAGAGTAGCATGGAGTCACTGCAGAGTAGAAACGATTTATATAATATGGTGCAGATGTAGTGAAGGGTGCACATTATGACCATCAATTCTGTCAAAGATGGTACATCTCCTAGGCAGAGAGAGTTATTCACTGGTCTCAGTGCATGTCACTGTATGTTCTTCAACTATTGAGCCAACCATATAAATGATATCTGAGTTTGGGTATTCACTAAGTATCAAGAGGAACAACTGGTGAAATACCAATGGCTCTATCATATCCTTTGGGCTGAGAGAAGTACCCAGACACAAAGGAATTAAAGGCACTGGTTGCGAGTGGGCAATGATTTAAATCAATGGAAAGTTGAAAATTGGTGCCAGACCAGGACTGAAACCTGAGTCTGCTGCTTACTAATGTGCTGATCACTGTGTGGGGAGTGTAGAATTTAACAAAAAAGGAAAATCCAGTAACCAGAAACAGAAAGCAGAGGAATGTTCTGTTGATGGAAAAGAAATAGTCAGAGAATAGAACTGTAGCACCAAGCCTGCAACACAAATACTACAAAAGAATTTCGAGCCACCTTGGGGGTGATATGGTAGAAGAAAAGAGAGGTGTCAATTTGGAAGACACATGGGATCCAGTATAATAATCAGTGTTTCACAGAGATTTGGGAGATCACATACAGTACGAGCGATAAATAACAACCCTTAGAATTACAAGAATTAATTGAAGAAATTGCAACCAAATGATTATTCAAGTTTGTATGTTGAGTCAGTGAAACTGGAAATGTATTATTGAACTTTCAATTGAATACTGAATAACCCCCACACAATTCAGAAGATATAAAATGGTGATAAATGGAAGAGCCATCACACAATCAGTTTAACAGTTCGTGCATCCAAATTACTGACAAGAATAACATACCAGTGAACAGAAAAGAAAACTGAGGATCTATTAGGTGATGATCAGTTTGACCTTAGGAATAGCAAAGGCACCTGATACCCAGTTATGACATTGCACTTGATAATAGAAGTCAAGACTAAAGAAAGATTAATATACCTCCATTATATTTACCGATATGTAAAAAGAGTCTGACAATGTAAAGCACTGCAAGATGTTTTAAATACTCGGAAAAATATGAATAACCCATAAGGAAAAATGGGTACTCTGCAATATGTATAAGAACAAAAAGATAACAATAAGAATGGAAGACAAAGGAAGAGGTGCTCAGATTCAAAAGGTCGTAAGGCAGACAGGCAGTCTTTCTTCCCCATCGTACATCAAAGAAGCAGCGGTGGAAATAAAAGAAAGGTTCAAAGGGGATATAAATTCAGGAAGAAATAATATTAATGATAAGATTTACTGGTGACAGTAAATGATGAAGAATCACCATCTACTGAAAACTAAAAATGATGCTGTAATCCAAAGAGTGATGAAACTAATGAGAAGCTACCTTGAAAGCAAAATAGCGCATGGTAGTGAAAGCAAGGAGGCTGTAAGATGCAAACTACAGAGACAAAGAAAGTGTTACTTGCCAAAATAAATTTATCAATACCAAATGTAGGTGATTTTTCCACTATTTCTTGCTAGAACAACTTCCCCTATGCTTTTCATTTATAACCAAATGTAAACTTTAATTTGAGAAATATATTTCTGATAAGGCACATCTGGAGCACAAAATTGTACGAAAATGAATTAGGAAATGGTGTAAAACCGGAAAAACAGAGAAACAAAGTTTTTGACACGAGGTGTTAAAGGAGGACACTGAAAAGTACGTAAGTGGGCTGATGCGATACGAAATGAGGACGTTGTCTGTAGAATTGGTGACAGAAGGAATATGTGAAAAACACTTACTGGAGAAGGGACAGCATGATAGGAAATGTGGTTAGGCATCAAAGAATAACTTCCATCTTTTTTTTCCATAGAAGGCTGGAACTGAAGAGAAAAACACAGATCGGAATACACCTAACAAATGCCTAAGGACGTTGGGGTAAATGAATCTTTGAGCTCTAGACAACAGATAGTGGCAATGAAGAGAAAATGTGGGTGAGATACAAAAACTGACCAAGCAGTTAAAAAGTGTGGTGTACTATATCCTGCACACACAAATACAGAGAGCTGTTGAGTTCTCAAGAACGGAAGTACCAGAAGCAGAGGAAACCACAGCCTTATGCTGGTGCACAATCAACACAGATCTGCAAGAAGCGTGCTGCAAGATGTATGTATATCCATCTACCGAGACCACTGGTTATTGATGTAGCATCAAAGATGACGTGTTATCTATTAATAGCGACAGGAAAATTTTGGGAAAATGATAATGTGAAAAATAATGTGAAATTTGTAGTTTTTAACACAACACTGGCAATTTTTACAAAATGTCATGGTATTTGTCATTTTCCCTGATAAATATGTTATAAATCTTCTGATGGCAACAGTTTAACAATGTTCGTAACTAATAGTTGTTGAACAGTGATATAGCATTTTCTCTACTGACTTCCTCAAGGCTGGGATTCATGTATAATCTTAAAAAGACTGTACATTTCGTGCATAATGAAGAATAATGTGACATAAGAAGTAGTGGGGAAAAACCCACTGAAACTGGCAAAGGGGCTGATGACCTCAGATGTTAAGTCCCATAGTACTTAGAGCCATTTGAAACTGGCAAAAATCACTGAATTTGGCCATAAACACACCGAATCTGGCAAGAAGTAACACCGAATTTCACAAAAAATAACACCAAATTTGACAAAAAACACGTAATTTAGGAAAAACAACTCTGTAATATAAAAAAGGAGAGAAATTGGCACACGATAGCATGGATATTGACAAGAACATGGAAATTAGAAAAAAATAACAGCAAAGTTGGCAAAATACAACACAGAAATTGGCAAAAAACAGTACTGTAATTGGAGAAAAATAACATTGAAATTGGAAGGCGGGTGGAAGGAAGGAAAGAAGGAAGGAAAGAAAAAAGCAAGAAAGAAAAATACATGCAGAAATTGGAGAAAAATAACACAGAAAAGGTAAAAATAAAAAATAATACAAAAAACCAAAGAAAAAGGATAGAAATGCATCAAAGGAAAAAATAACATGGGAACAAACAAAATAAAATAACAGAGAATTTGGCAACAAAGTGGCACTTAGTGAGGCAAAAAATAGTACCGAACATGAAAAAAAAAAAAAAACACTGAATTTGGCAATTAGAAACCACCAAATCTGACAAAAAGTAACACCAAACTTCGCCATGAAATGAAACACTTTTTTCCTGCCCCTATCTATTACATTCCACGCAAAAGTGGCACAGTCTACACTGGGCAAACAATTAGGCCTGTTGAGATCTTATATTCAAAAGACTGAAGGCACACGAGATTAAATAAACTAAGACTGAAGACACATGAGACCACATAACCTATCAAGTTGGTTTTGGCAAAACACTGCTTCAAACTAGAACATAAGGTGA
The DNA here is from genome assembly GCF_021461395.2 of Schistocerca americana. Classification (NCBI taxonomy): domain Eukaryota; kingdom Metazoa; phylum Arthropoda; class Insecta; order Orthoptera; family Acrididae; genus Schistocerca; species Schistocerca americana. Next base: position 529,547,917 of record NC_060124.1, read on the forward strand.
GGTATGACGACACTCACAAATTATGGCCCAGATCTCACAATCCTGTAACAGTTTTATAAAGGAATCCGTGGAAACAATACCGCCAGAAACATTCGTTAATGGGGTGATAATATGCCACTTCAGCAAAGAACAGGAGCCTGAACTCAGCCTACAAATGGAGTGGAGACGGTGTGGGATCAAATTCGAAATAGTTCGTTATGTCTCCTGAGGCTTTTGAGTGCAGCGGATCTCATAGGAGAAGCTTAGAAGTGATTCAGAGCAGATTATTTCATGTTGCCCTGTGGACAAACAAGTGATGAATGGTCAGTCAGGTAGCCAAGCTGCAGCCAAGGTGATGCACTTGCCAAGTGCAAAGAGGCAGGGGTAGTCAGTCGGCTCACACATGGGCAGATGTGCAATAGGGTTACCTCACAGGCACTCTATCCACCCTGCACCTGCCCGCAGGGGAGCTGAGCGAACTCCCAAGTACCTGTGTCCCATGGGGCAGTGCTGGATCAGCCTGCTCTAGGTCCTTCAGCAGTGTCAGCAGCAACTGACAATGAAAGCGAATCACCTCTTTTAATTACTGTGACACACACACACACACACACACACACACACACACACACACACACACACACACACTTAAGTTCTCAGTGATCTGTAAATAGTGCACTTACCCTGACAGCATCATTGTTTGTGCTGTTGTGTTCCCCATGCCACAACAGTTGGAGACAGAATATAGGAGGAATTCGAGGGTAATCACATTTAATCGCTATTAGCGAAACCAGTTTAGCTGCAACATTTTCAAACCAGAAAACATTAATAATACATTAACTATCATGCATTTATATGTTGCTACAAGAAATGACTTACAAATTTTAATGTTAGACTAGATTAAAGATCAAAAATTCAGTTAAAAATAGTGCCAACCACTGATCATTGCTGGAAACATTTTTTGAACTTCTTTCAGTGCCTCCACGACACTAAACAACTTTTTGTACTGAGTACTCAAAGGTTTCCTTTCTAGTCTTACAGAGCTTAGCACCACAGACTAATATAAAATATCAAATGGAACAAAAATATTGAATACACAATCACTGAAAATGAATGGAGAACCAACTGTCTCCTCCTGGTAAAACGAGTCAATGAGACCTGTCACTTGGGTGTCAGAGCTACAATACTGTAAAATACACGATTTATCACTCACGATATTTACAATGACGATACATGAATGAAGAACACTCGTGTAAGAGAAACTTCACAGTAACTAACTGTTGTAACATCACTGTGGAATTAGTCACAACATCTCACAACTGTGTTACTTGGACTAAAACAGTTCTCTTTATTGCTGCATTTAGAGTAGAAATTATAGCAATATCAAACTAAGCACATGCACAGTTCAAAAGAAATTTGTATTAAAAAGATCAATTTCTAAACATTAATGATACAAAAATAATATGGCTTTGTTTTTATGGCCTTCAATTTGAAGATTGGTCTGATTGGGCTCACAATGCTAGCCTATCATATGCAAGCCTCTGGCTAACTACTGCAACTAACATACATTTGAACCCATTTACTGTATATTCAGCTCTTGGTCACCCTCTACAATTTTTACCACTTACTTCTCTCCATTACAAAACTGATAGTTTGTTGACACTTCACTTCAGGATATGTGCTATCAACCAATCCTTTCTTCTTTTGTGCCACAATGTTTTTACCTAGTTCATTCAGTACTTCCTCATTAGTTATTCAGTCTACCAATCTAGTCTTCAGCATTATTCTGTAGTACTGTGTTTCAGAAGGTTCTATTCTCTTCTTGTTTGAATTGTTTATTTGATAAAGTTTCCTTCCATACAAAGCTACACTTTACACAAATATCTCTGGAAAAGATTTCCTAACATTTAAATTTATATTCCACGTTAACTACTTATCTTTTTCAGATATGCTTTTCTTGCTACTGCCAATCTGCATTTTATATCCTCCCCACTTCTGCTGTCTTCAATTATTTTGCTACCCAAATAGCAGAACACACTGCTTTTAGTGTCCCATTCCCTAGTCGTAGATTCTATCAGTATCACTTGATTCACTTCGGCTAAATTCTGTTGCTTTTGTTTAACTTTTGCTGATGTTCATCTTAGAGAGATCTTTTCAAGAGAGTACCCATTCTGTTCAGCTCATCTTCCGAGTCTGTTGTCATGCCTGACAGAAATTTCTTCTTGGTTTCCAGCACTGCTTGCACACTAGATGGAATAGTTCTGTCATGGCTGGGTCTCCAAAGGATCTCGATAATTTTGAGGGAATATCATCTGCTTCAAGGGTGTTAGCAAATTCTTCTCACAGTATCATGTCTCCTATTCCAGCTTAATCCACTACTTCTCCCCATTCTTTAACATTGTTCCTGACATTTCCCTTGTAAAGTTTTCACATATGTTCTTTCCAGCTCTCCCCCTGGAATTGTTTTGCCAGTTAGACTATGGTTTTGAAATATCTGTCTTATCACTATATAAACAAACTGAAACCTTCCGATGGCTCTAGGTCCCTTTGATACATACATCTTTATTTCATGATTCTTAAACCACTTATTAGCAATGATTAAACTATGCTCTAAGAAAAATTCTACCAGGTGGCTTTTCCTTTCATTTATTTCCCCCAGTCCAATGTTCTCCTATTATTTCAATGTTTTAAATTCCCTTGCATAGTGCTTACATGCTACAGTTTTACCTTGAAAATGACAGGGTGTGCACCTGTCAAAATATTGGCAGTTGTCAGTAACATCACCCAGCTGCATTCCCTTAAGTTATTTGAACATTGTATATGCTGGGAGAAACTCAAGTCTCCTCATACATTATTTGAATCTCTTCAGCATTTGTGGAACTCGTGGACTTGTAAACTTATACTATGTTGTAGGGATTGGCTACATGTCTATCTTGGCTAAAATAATGTGTTCACTATGCTGTTCATAACAGTGTATCTGCATTCCCATTTTCTTATCCATTATTAGACTTATTCCTGCATTACCTCTATCTGATTTTATACTCATAGCCCTGTACTCACATAATCAGAAGTCCTGTTCTTCCAGCCACCACACTTAGTTAATTTCCACTATTGTATCTCCAAATTGTTCATTTCCCTTTTGAAATTCTCTAGCCTACCTACCTGATTAATGGATTTAACAACCTACGCTTTGGCATGCAGAATGCCAGTTTTGTTTTTTCTGATGACTACATCCTCCTGAGTAGTTCCCATCTGGAGATCTTTCAAAATATTTTACTCACACGCCTTTGGGAAAACAAGAACTGTAGTTTCCCCTTGCTTTCTGCTGTTCATGGCAGCAACATAGCAAGGTCATGTTGGCTAATGTTACAATGCCAAATCAGTCAACAACCCATCCGCAACTACTGAAAAGGCTGCTGTTACCACCTCAGGAGCCACAGGTTTGCCTCACATCTCTACATATATTCCTCCATTGTAGCTACTTGGTATGGTACTACTGTTGAGGAATGGAAGCCACTGCATTCCTACTAGATCCAAGGTTCATGATGGGAAATTATAATAGTATGATTATGAATCAAAATTATATTCAGGCTACTGTGCAATATATGTAATAATCAAGTCTCTTTTTGTTATTTATATAACAAGAAGAGACTGTGATTATAGTGTTGTAAAAGTTCCTTTCAAATGTACAATTAAATCATTTGTATAATCAATATTGTAATCAATATTTTTTTCAAAAAGGAGTTAGAAGTTAGAATAGCTTTGTATCCGACATGTGTCATCTGCTGGTTAAATTGTGTCTACCTCACCATTGTTGAAACACAAAATTCTTTATTGTGGTGAACAACATTGTTAGCGAAGGCATCAGGGTGATGCACCAAATGTTGTAACAAGCAGGGAGCAAAAGCACTTGAATAAAGGGAAGAAATGTAAAGTTAATATTTGTGACTAAAAGGACAACAAACACAAGACAGTGAGTGATTGTGGATGCCCTAATTTATGAAGGAGAACTGCTCCTGTTCCTGGAAAAGCATTACCTAGTGAGGTGATTCGAACAGTGTTGTAATTGCTGCTCGTAATGAAAAAACATTTCTCACAATTCGGTAGCCAAAAAGTAGTACACAAGGTGTGGCGATTAAATAACTGACCTGGTGCTACAAAATATTTTATTGGTCACCAACTACATTATAAACTTTATCACCCTCAATGTACTCACCTTGCTGATGTCTAGAACACTCCATATGAATTTTCCTTTGTTCAGAGCACACCGTGCACGACGACTGTCCGTCAGTTTGGGGGGGGGGGGGGGGGGGGGGAGGGGATTTTCTGGCATAACCAGATATGCTAGAACGAAGAGGTGAAACAAAAGACCAGAGAAGGCAGTGAAGAATCGGTGGCCAATGGTGGGCAGAATTGGACCGCGCCACACCAGAAGCGCCACCTACAACAGCTGCGTATAAATGCAGCTCATGCTAGCCTCGGCCAAACAAGATTGGCCTGAGTCTGCAATGTAACTATTGCTATGCTGTACAGATCCGTAACAAGTGGTTTCTTGGACTTGGTGTATAGCAAGAACTGTGTTGTTTTCATGTCGCCTCTCGCTAGCGACATCTGCTGTAGAAAAGTTAAGTATTGTCAATTTGCCTTTCTAGAAATAAAACTACTAATGTTGTTTGTTTGAAATTGTTGTATAGGATTCTGAGAATGCTGCATCCCGTAGGCACCCTATTAGCGACGAGAGGGCAAGACACAAGAACTGAAAGTCTTATCACTGAACTACGTGCCTGCCAGCCACAGACTTCTGTGCCTGCCAGCCACAGACTTCTGTTTTTTTGTGTATATTGTGCCGACGCCTCAATTCTCTCTTGTCTTTGCTTTGCAGGGGCGCTCACTTTGCTTTACCCGTTTCTTGTCATTTTTGCTAAAAGTTTTTTCAGGTGGGTGTTGCAGAACATTTCTTTAATTTTGTCGTTATTTCCATTGCTTGCCATAAATATTTTTTGCATTTGTGTCTTCCAATATGATCCCCCCAACTGTCCCGCCCCATGCTCAGGCACCACAGTGCAAGCATTAGATGCCACACAGCTAATGCAGATGTTTCAGTTTCAGACTACCCAGACTTCAACACTTCTCAACACAGTGCAGCAACTACTCAGCAACGCTACGTGCTCGTCAGAACCAGCACCTTCTACTACAGCTGCTATACCACCTTTTTTGCAAATTTTGTGAGCAGGACGAGGAATGATTCGAGTGATTGGCCCAGTTTGAGTTGCATTTACTCACCCACAATGTTCCAGCTACTGTGAAACTTCCTTATCTATTACCAACAGTAGGAAGTGCAGTGTTCCACTTTATCAACAAACTTTTTCCTAATGCCACTCTGCGTGAACTGTCTTATGAAATGGTTATCTCTTCATTAACTACCCATTATGACCAACAAGTGAATGTGGTAGCAGCTAGGTATTAATTCATCAATTGCAACAAAACGGCCAGAACAAACATATCGTGAGTGGGTAATCGATTTGCAGAGTTTGAGATGAAAATGCAAATTTAAATGTGCTTGCGGTTCTTTATATTCAGATGTAATGTTACGTGATGCGATCATCTACAATGTGCCCAATTTCAAAATCAAAGAACAGATGTTAAAACGGTCCGATCCATCATTTCCACAGGCAGTGCAAATACTAGAATAGTATGATTCTGATGTCTTGTTGGCTCATACATTTGAGCAGCCAGCTGTTTGTTGGGTTGTATCCCTTAGTCGTGATCGCCCCACTCTGCACTGGCAGCGTGTGCTACCCACGCCAGGTAAACAACACATGTCCACACTGCGAAAGCAGTTTTCTAAACAGGCAGCGACAGAGGCAAACAGAATTAAGTCTTGCCCTCACTGTTATACACAGCACAAATGCCAAAACTGCCCCTCTCGACAAGCTCAGTGTTACGATTGTGGTAGGAAAGGACATGTGCAATCCATATGTTTGCAACGGAACAAACATCAGAATTTAGCCCACTCACAAAACTCTCATCATAAGGCCCATGTCATTAATGCAGTATAATCAAAGTCTGCAACTAGCAATCATGCAATTTCGTCAGTGACATGTCAGTCAAACAAACTTTTTGTTCATTTACTTATTTGTGGGAAACGTGTGAAATTTCAGTTGGACATGGATGCCTCTATCACATCGCCAAATCTAGGCTCCCCAAGCCTGTCTGAAACTAGCATGCAACTGACGGCTTATAATGGACAAGACATTTCCATTCTCGGAACATGTACTTTGCCTGCCTTGTATCAGTCGCATATGCGAACTGTGAATTTTGCAGTGTTACAATCACGCAAGTGTGACAACATATTTGGTCTTTATTCTTTTGTTTTGTTTAGTTTTGACATTCAGGACTATGTGTTGTCAGTGTCTGCATTCAATGCATAAGACAGTGTAGCTAGCTTGCTAAAAGAATTCCTAGAACTCTTTTCTGAAGGTTTAGGCAAAGTTAACAATTTTGATGCATATATTAGGTTGAAAGACAATGCTCAGCTGAAATTTTGCCACGCCAGAACTGTTGCCATTGCATTACACGACAAAGTTGCTGCTGAACTTAAAGAATTGCAAGGTAGTGGAGTTATTGCACCCATATCAACTAGTCAATGGGCAAGTCCACAGCTTTTGCTCCCCAAACATTCAGGTTGCATTTGCCTCTGTGTTGACTGTAAGTCTACCGTCAACCCACAAACTGTATTTGATACTTATCCACCACGCCCAGATGGACAAATTAGATGCTGGACGGTACTTTTCTAAAATTGATTTGCGCGACACATAGCTTCAAATACCGCTCAATGAAGAATCTCAAAACATTTGTGTAGTAAATACTCGTTTGGGCGTGTTTAAATATTTGCATTTACCTTTTGGCAGTGCTTCCGCACCCACCGTTTTCCTATGGTATTTGGAACAACTGATTGCACAAGTGCCAAACTGTTAAAACTATTTGGATAATATTGTAGTAGCAGGTCATAAACCTGAACATATTGCAAATTTACGGGCTTTGTTTCATGTGTTATCTGATGCAGGACTGAAGTGCAGACTGGACAAGTGTGACTTTCTTAAACCTGAGTTGCAGTATCTTGGTCATGTCATAAAGTCGCATTTGCTAGCCATATGAGACTTGGCAGTTCCTCGTAATGTTGCAGAATTGCAGTCAGTTTTAGGAAAAATGAACTATTATATTTGGTTCATACTGAATGCTGCACAAATTGCAGCTCCAATGCATCGCTTGCATCACAAAAATGTCCCCTTTGTTTGTACAAATGAGTGCCAAGTAGCTTTTCAAAAACTTAAAGATGTATTGCTCAGTGACTGATGCTAAGTTCAACTTGATCCTAAAAAACCAGTTACATTGCAAGTTGATGCTTCCTCTTATGGAATTGGTGCAGTGCTTTCGCACAGAATTGATGATAAAGACAAACCCATTGCTTTCGCAACTAAAGTGTTATCCAAAGCTCAGTGAAACTATTCACAAATTGAAAAAGAGGCATTAGCTATAGTTTATGGTGTCACTAAATTTCACCACTATTTGCATGTCAGAAAATTCTACTTAGTTATGGTTCCTGTACGAACTGCTCAAAAATTGCAAAGATGGGCTTTGTTGCTGTCTCAATACCAGCACGAGATTGTGTATCATCTGACAGCTCAACATGATAATGCGGACGCACTTTCACGCCTTCCGATTGCCCCTTACACAGACTTTTATGCTTCTGCTGCATCTTGTCATATCGATGCTCAGAATTCTGAATTGCTTAAGTCTTTTCCGCTGAGCTATACGACAATTGCACAGGCCTTGGAAGCTGATCCAGATTTGAACATTTTGCTCAATGATATTCGCACATCTTGGCCTCACTCCTTGAATAGCACAAAGAATTCTGTAGTGCACCAATACTTTGCACATCAGCACAGCCTTGCTGTACAGAAAGGTGTGATTCTTGTTCAAAATGACAATGAACAGTCACGTGTACTGATTCCTAAAGTTTTGCAAAAACAAGTGTTGCAGTAACTTCACTAAGGATGCTGGTGGATTGTTCATATGAAACAGCTAGCGTGTCGGCACTGTACTTGGCAGGGCATGGGCGCCAAAATAGAACAGATGATGTCACAGTGTCACACATGTGCAGAAAATCATTCTGCTCCACTACAAAAGTTCTCTGCTTGGCCTAAGTCGCAATCGCCACGACAACGTGTGCACTTAGACTTTGCAGGACCTTTTTGGAACACTCGCTGGGTAATTGTGGTTGACTCATGTAGCAAGATTCCGTTTACTGTGCCAATGGCCTTGACAGTGTCACATAGCACAATTCAGGTGTTGTCTTCGATTTCTTGCCTTGAAGGTTCACCTGAATCAATAGTGTAAGACAACAGACCTCAGTTCATGGCACATGAATTTAAAACATTTTGTAAATGCAATGGCATATTGTATCTAACTAGTGCATCATTCCATCCACAGTCAGACGGCGAAGCTGAACATTTTGTCAAAACATTCAAGCAGCAGATGGCCAAACTTCGCTCTGCACACACCAGGAATCAAGCCTTGCCACTGTTTCGAGCCTCGTATTGTTCGCACCCACGAGATGGACCATCGCCAGCAGTGTTGCTTCACGGCCGCCACCATCATACACTGCTCCACCCTCCTCAGCATCCGGCAGTGCAGGAAGGCCACAAGTATCGCTTCGCGCCACGTGATATTGTCTTTTATAGGGTTTTTAGCGGGACCAGATGGTGGGGGCAAAGCGAGATCGTCCATCAACTAGGTGCTTGCATGTATCTTGTTACAGATCTGGATGGTTTGCAGCGCCACCATCAAAATAAACTTCAATTCTGTTACATACACGATGATCTCACAGTTTCTCTTCCCCCAGACTCATGGGACCAGATGACAGTGCAGCCGCAGCAGCCGCCGGAAGGTGTCATCACGATACCACGGGACGACCCGATGGAGACGGAGCCTTCACCTCCTCTGCCTCCGCTCATCCTACCCATGGAGCTGGACCCGGCCGCACTGAAGCAATCGCTGTTGTCTTCATTTGGTTCATGGCAGCAGGGGGTGGACGCGTACTCTTCTGGTTGTTTTCCAAGGGACGTTTCTGCCACAGCGCAGGCCGGATGGTGGGGTGTGGCCAGAAGCTGGGCGTCCCCTGCAGCCACAGCTTTTGGCTCATCAGAGTGTCCACCCTCCTGCAGCCCCCGCCATTGTCGCACACCGTGCACAACGACTGTCCGTCAGTTTGGGGGGGGGGGGGGGGGGGGAGGAATTTTCTGGCATAACCAGATATGCTAGAACGAAGAGGTGAAACAAAAGACCAGAGAAGGCAGTGAAGAATCGGTGGCCAATCGTGGGCAGAATTGGACCGCGCCACACCAGAAGCGCCACCTACAACAGCTGCGTATAAATGCAGCTCATGCTAGCCTCGGCCAAACAAGATTGGCCTGAGTCTGCAATGTAACTATTGCTATGCTGTACAGATCCGTAACAAGTGGTTTCTTGGACTTGGTGTATAGCAAGAACTGTGTTGTTTTCATGTCGCCTCTCGCTAGCGACATCTGCTGTAGAAAAGTTAAGTATTGTCAATTTGCCTTTCTAGAAATAAAACTACTAATGTTGTTTGTTTGAAATTGTTGTATAGCATTCTGAGAACGCTGCATCCCGTAGGCACCCTATTAGCGATGAGAGGGCAAGACACCACATATTACTTTTTAGCATATCCTCATAGTAGTGTAACACTTAGTCAAAACTAGAATGTTCTTAAAATAATTCCTGTCTTTTATATGATTTTCAATTGAATGAAGGCTAAATATATCAAATTATGTTAGAGATGTTTAAAATATTAGGATGGAATTTCGCTCTTTTTTAGGAAAGAATTTGCCACGTTTTCATATGGGAGATTTTACACATTTGATTATGGCAAGCAGCCTCAATGTTTGGCTTTCCAGTGGACTGAGACGGCTGCTGAAAGTAACACTGCTTCCATGAGGTTTTTGCATGAAAGCATTGCCAGGAAGGGCACAGCAGAGAAAGCTTCATGCATTCTGAAGTATGTTCTTACACATTTCAATCCACTCAATGATGGTGGTGTTCGATAACTGATAATCTGGCCTGGCTGTTGTATTGAGAACAACGAGCAGATGATTTCCTTTTTCCAAAATCTGGTTGCCCATAAATTTTTCACTTCTGTAGACCACACTTTCTCATTACAGGGCATAGTTTCTTACCTTGTGATTGGTATTTTGCACTTATATGCCTTTGTGTATATCACCAGGATGACTGGATTCCAGCTATTCAACAGATTTCTTGTCTGTAAGATGGAACCAGGGGATTTCAGATATCTTACCACACTAGATCAAGGAGTTCAAAATAACTGAATATGCCCGGCTACAAATTTCAGTTGAGCACCCTTCTATATTAAAAGGAAGAAAAAGTAATGACATCCTGCAACCATAGATTTGTCAAAGCATTGTGCAGAAGCAGAGAGGTACTGGGATATGCAATGCATTACTATCAAAATTTTCAGTCTACTGTTTTGTCCATCAAAAGCAACAAGAAGAAAAAGTCGACATGTATAGTATATCCCAGCTGAAAAATGGAATTCCCATCGGCTATTACGTACCCATCTAGTCCCTTCTCTGTTCCCATTCCAGCACTACAGAGCCCACTATTCCACCAATGCACCCAGTCTTTTTACTTCTCTCCTTTCTGGTAACCCCTACCCCACTCTCCCCCACCCTCCGACTGATCTCTCAACCCCACTCTCCACCTTGTTCCTGCATGCTGCCCGCAGCGCTTTACTCTCCCCCACCCCTACTGTGCTTACAGTTATGTGCTTCATATATGAGAAGCATTTATTGAGATTAAATATAAGTTATATTGTACGCATAAAGACACTATGATTATACATACAGTGGAACTTTGCTTTTACATTCTCCGATTTTACGTTTTTGTGATTCTATACCATAAATTTGTAGCTGCCATGAAAAACCCGTAAGGTCAATACTACAAATTCCCCAATTTTACATTTCTTCCTAGTAAGGTTTAGCTCAGTCTGGGTACTTACTCAATGTCTTGCTTGACTTTATCCCGTTTTCTTCCTATTGATATTTGATGTGACTGAATGAGTTATAAGTGGCACAAAAGACAGATGGTTCATACCATGGATGGTGATGGAGTTACGGGATTATTTTACGCCATTGTGAAGAGAGGAGATGTGAGAGGAAATGCTGATGTAATCCACAATCGGTGTCCACAACGCAACTTGCAACAGTTAGCTTCACAGTGCAATTATGATACAACTACTGGTAGGTTGCAGCGGTAATGGAAAAATAAGGCAGTCAACGTGATGTGTTCTGGACCATGCCAATTCGTGATGAAGGGGCCCAGCCACCATCTTTTATTGTTCCACTTACAACTCAATCTCATCTTTTTGCATGTATTTCCATTGTACTGTATTCAGCAACAATGTCAATTGTCAACCTTTTAAATTCACACACGGAATCTCAAAGAACATGCTCGGTCATAACCAAGGAAACATCACCCATTTCTGGCTAGTGAACCCCTATTGGCTGGCAACTTGTTAAGCCACCCAATAGACAGTGCAGCAATCACGTCAACTAACACATGTAAAATGAGCTCGCCTACTGGATGTGTGAAGCGGGGGAGTAGCCCTTCACTGATGGGAGTGCAGATAGGGTGAAAGCATTTTGCGAAGTGCTGAAAATATATTTTTCATGCATCTCCACTATATGGTGAGTAGCAACTTTCCTTCTCATAATATTGTTGCATTCCATCCCGGATTTTCCACTGTTTGATAGATGTCACATGGAAATAGAACAAGGGTTTTGCAAAAGCACATTTTAAAGACTTTCTTGTTCACATCTGACATGATACAGCTGCTATTCATGTATATACTTTGCACCACACATTGTAGATCGTAAAGACTGGCAGCAGTGATAGACAACATGAAGGGAAATTTTAGCACCTGAGTTTTCTTCCAAATTTACATTTCACACAGTGCACAGAAATTCAGTGAGCTGACTTCTAATAAGCTTGGGGAAGTAAATTTATTTTTTCACATCTCTGTTTCTCTCTTCATGCTTAAAATAACACTTTAATGGTGGTAAGCATGCAGCTCGTAAGAAAAGTAAGAAACAGTAACAGCAATGATAACAAAATATGTCATTAAGCGGATGTATTTATGCTTGTGGTTTAGGCACTTAGCTGCTGTGATATTTCTGGTTTAATTCAACATGTTCATCAATTTTTGTTCCTCGTTCCCTGTTTCTCCATGAATGTTATGCGGGAAGAGTGACTGGTGGCAAACATCGGTATGAGCTCTAATTTCTCTGACTTTTTTTTTCTTTTGTGGTCAGCTTTTGAGACATGTTGGGTGAAGTAATATGTTATCCAACTCTTATTTTAATATACACTCTTAAAATTTTAACAGTAAACTTCTCCGTAATGCACAACACCTGTCTTGAGTGTCTAAGACTGTAGTTTGTTGAACATTTACATAACTCTCTTGAACTGACTAAACCGTCCCATGGTAAAATGCACCACTCTTCAGTGGATCTTCTCTCTCTTCCATTAATCCAAATTAATAAGGGTTCCAGACTGATGAATGATATTCAACAAACAGTCTAACAAGTGCTTTGCAAGCCACTTCTTTCGCAGATGAATTAGTGCTTTGTATGCCACTTCTTTTGCAGATGAATTACATTTCCCTAAGAGTCTCTCAATGAATCTCAGCCTGGCCCCTGCTTTATCTACTATTTGTTTTATTTGGTCATTCCGCTTTAAGTTGCTCTGGATGGTTACTCCTAGGTGTTTTATGGCAGTAGTTGGTCCACTGCATTGTCACCAATAGTGTAACTGAACGGTAGAAGATCTCTTCATCTATTTAAATGCAATAATTTACATTTGTTTACATTTAGGAACTGCATGGTCCAGCATCATTCATCAATCCTCTGCAGATCTTTCTGCATTTTAATGCAGTCTTCTGGCACTGCAATCTTCCTATAGAAAACATTACCATCTGTGAGTAGTGGCAGGAAGCTTCCAATTTTACCCACTAAAATCATTAATATAAATTGTAGACAATAATAGCTCTACAACACCGCCTCGGGTTCTCCTAAAATTACCTTTACATCAGTCACTTTTGTTCCCTTTAAGAACAACTCGCTAAGCTCACATTCTGATCAGTAGATCATAGTGTGGAACTGTACTGAACAGCTTTCATAAGTCAAGGAATACGGCATTTACCTGAACACCTTTGCCTATAGTGCTCTGGATCTTGTGGATCAACAGTGTAAGCAGAATTTCGCAAGATCTCTGTGGAAATTTTCTATAAAAGATTTTTATTCTCCATAAAGTCATAATCTATGAGCACAATAATATTTCATAATACTACAAATGACTGATGTCAGTGATATTGGCCTATAACTATGTATACCTCTCTGGTAACTCTCCATGAAAATCAGAAAAAAATTGAACATTTTTCACTTGCTAGATACCCTTTGCCATTCCAGCAATACATGATACACTACTGCTAGAATGGGAGTAAACTCTTCTGCATAATTTCTGTAGACCCTTTCCGGCACCTCGTCTAGTCAAGATGCCTTACCACTGTTGAGAAATTTGAGTAAATTTTACTCCAGAATCCAATACCTTAACAACTACCATTCAGAAATTTGTGCGATGACTAAGGGGGAACCACGTTAAAATAATCCATGGTGAAAAAATTTTAGAAGAATGAATTAAGTGTTGACCTTCTTTCTCTCATTTTGTATGTCAGCGCTAGTATGGTCACAGGAACTGAACAGATTATTTTGGTTCATTCACCAACTTCTTTGCAAGACCAAAACTTCTTACAATATTCCGAATGACAACAGAGCAGAGACTACAATCATTATCCACATATACCAATAATTTAAAGGTTATCCAGTGCACTTTTTCAGACAGTTACAAATGTTGTAACAAATACTCCACTTTTTAAGGATTTTACTGAACCAAAAATAGTTGAAAATATGAAGATTTGCCTGGTAACATTAGTAATGCAGTTTCAGTGCAAGAGTGACTGGTACAACTACTAATTCTAAGATAATATTTTGTCATTTTTTATCCAGATCTACTTTACGTACTGCATCCGTCACTTGTACATTTTTATTTTGAAATTTTACTGAATAAAAACATTAGGTTAGGTGAAATAGAGGAACCAATTTACAAAAATTATTATGCCTAACACCATCCAGCAAGAACTGGTTGTGATGATTTGTATGCCTCTGGTCCCAGATAGCTTTGCATTCAAGAACTGCTGAAATTGATGCCTTTGTAAAATTGTCACTGGTAGTTCTCACTTGTGAAACTGTCTGAGGCTCTCAACAACTTGTGTATTGGTTACACACCAAATAAGTCTATCAGTGGATACTCGATGCGTACAAAGAAGCATTATAAAAAATTAACAGATTTATTTGACACCCAGGTGGGTATTGCAGAAACCTGAACTGGCAAACACTTGATGACAGGTGCCAACTATCCTATGAAATCCTACTTACGAAGTTCCAAGACCTAGTAATGAGGAATCTACAAATATACAATAATCACCTACATACTGTTCCTGTAGGGATCACAATGACAAAATTAGACTAATTACAGTGTGCATGGAGGCATTAAATGCTCGTCCCTGTGCTCTATACGTGAATGGAACTGGAAACAAGTGATTAGTAGTACAACAGGAAATAGATCTGTCACGCGCAATGGTTTGCAGAGTACAAATGCTAATGTGGATGTAGGTTATGCTGCCCAAAACTCTGCGTCCAGCTCAAAGCACAAACAGGTTTGATACCCTTGTCTGACGAGCAGTGATCCTGAAAGTTAAATGCACTGGTAAGACTCAATGGCCATGCCAGTGATGTGCGAGCAGCAAGATTCAGTGTAAGCACCCTCTTACACTCATTTTGGATTCTTTCAGCTTTTATTTGTAAACTAAGATTTGACTTCACTTAAAACAGAGATTAAATGGTCATTGCTTTTCTAGCAACTTTCTAAGACTGTTACTGAACCATGGTTGGTCTTTCCCATGCCTCACAATCTTGCTTGGTACATACTCATCTACAGCATCCAGTTGAACTACACATCTTCATCCTCCGAACTCTATATTTAATGCTGCCTGTAATTTTTATCCACTCACTCTTGGTGAGCAGAGATATTTTCCTATATTTCATAACAATGCATGAAAAATCAGTGGTCATCATTGCAGTCACAGCCTTACGACTACTAATGCCATTCTTTACATTAAATGATTCAACAAGTTCAGCTTTGTAAGTTACTGGATGGTCTAAAGCATTGCTCTCATGAGTTGGTTCTCCAACTAGCTGTTTGATGTGCATCTTAAATAAGATATTCGGAATAACCTCAGGTGAATCCTTGCCAACACCAGTTTCAACCATGAGTCTTGCCTATTACTGTAACATGTTCTGAAAACTTACTTATGATGTTCCCCAAAATTTCTCTGAAATTCTATGCCAATGCAGCTGCTGATGTAGGTGGTCTATGACAATGTTTGATTATCAAGAAACTTCCTGGCAGATTAAAACTGTGTGATGGAACCACACTTCTTTACAGCAAAAAATAGCTGCCAACACTGCCATGTAGCAAATCACTTGGGTATAAGCTCACCAGACAAAATATTAACCATACCCTTAAAAGGGCATTATACAGTAGAACCTCAGTTAAGCGTCACTTTTGGGACCGGCGAAGGATTGGAACACTAAAAAGGTCAATCAGAGAATGAAACAAGTCATTTACAGAGCTCAAAACTATGTCATACATCAAAATTAAGTAAAGAAAAAGATTATATTTCTAATGAATAGAAAGAAAACAGAGAATTTTAGATGCTGAAAATCTAGTTCTGAAAGTGTAAAATGATTTTTGTTTCAATTTCTTCTCTTTGCTGCTGCATTATACCACTTCTTTCCCAACAATATGTGCATAGCTGTAGTGGTTGGCTGTTGTTCCAAATATTTCAGGGCAGTCTCGAACGCATCCTTTGCTGCAGAGTGCCTGATCTTTTTGTCTTCTTCCTTTTCTTCATCATCTGACTCTTCTCGGTCAACACTGTACTGTTGCAAAACAAGATCGATGATCTGATAATCTTCAAACTCTTCATTGGTGACAGCAGCAACGTTATCTTCTGCTAATGATTCCTCTACGTCATCATGTTGGACATCATTCTGGAGTGTTTGCAAATCAGGGGTTTAATCTGCACTGTCTGACTCATTAGTTTCTGGAAGTTCATGCTCTTGGTTTAGTCTCGAACAAACCTTTTCCCATGATTTTGGTAGAGTGGTTTTCTTAAGGTCACCGTTTCCTATGAGTTTTGTAGAGTGGTTTCCTTAAGTTCTTCCCAAACTTGAGCACCTGAGTAAATTGCACCTTTTATGCTGATGCTTTTCATTCTTTCAAAATGACCACAACTCTCTTCTCTTTTTTTCTAACAAAGCACTCATGATTTCCTCATGTAATGTCATTTTAACCACACAGTAATACCCTGGTCCATTGATTGGATTATTGAAGTCACCCGGGGCATGGGGAAAGGGCGAGGGGGTGGTCAAATACAGCTTTTATGTTACCTTGTTGAAGTTCAGACTCTGAGGGGTGCGTTGGGCCATTGTCTAATAATGCAATTGCGTGGTGTGGTAGGTTTTTTGATCTCAAATATTTATTAACAGCAGGAACAAATGCAACAAAAACATTTTTTAAAACACATTACCATTCATTCATGGACCTTTTTAGCTTTGTAATAAACAGGAAGTGCTGATATGTTTACATTTTTGAAGAATTGTGACTAAGTGCATTGAACTTGGTGTGACAGGAGTAAAATCAATCAATAATGCTAGCACACTTTTCAGCACAGGGTACAGACAGATGGCCAGATATCTGTGAAGTCAGTTAATCGAAGGTTGGTTAATCGAGGCTCTCCTGTAGGGAATGAAATAAGGGCTGTGAAGTGGTGTGTGCCAGTTGGCTCTACGGAATCAGTGCAGTAAGATGGTTAGATGCTGAGATGTGACAGTGTAGAAAGGCACTATAATATTTAGAAATGTTCACGACCATACTGTGAACGAATTTGCTTGATCTGTGAGTGTACCAACACTGACTGTCCAACATTTCTATAATGAATGGTGTGCCGCTCAAAACCATATAACATGGCATCTCAACAGAGGTAACAAAAATATCATGACTGATGTGGACTAGAGACAACTGTCACACATCATCAATGAGATTTGGTTTCAAACCCAACAGGTACTGCTGCTTTCAATGACTGCAGGTTCATTGTGACTATTTTCTGTATGAAAAACATGAAGGGAAAGGCATTCAACAGGGTTTGGGGGGGGGGGGGGGGGGGTGTGTTCTGGGGAAGGAGACCAGACAGCGAGGTCATCGGTCTCCTTGGATTAGGGAAGGATGGGGAAGGAAGTCGGCCGTGCCCTTTGAAAGGAACCAACCCGGCATTTGCCTGGAGCGATTTAGGGAAATCACGGAAATCCTAAACCAGGATGGCCGGACGCGGGATTGAACCGTCATCCTCCCGAATGCGAGTCCAGTGCATTCAACAGTCATTTGGAGTTGTGCAATGCAAAATACCATGGTCCCTGCGCCACATAATCTTGAATGTCTTTGATGGGACAAACAACACAGGAGTGAGACAGCAGCTAACTGTGCCATGCAGAGTTGCCGCGCAGTTAGGGGAGCCATGTCATGGATTGCGCGGCCACTCCTGCCGGAGGTTCGACTCCTGACTCGGGCATGGATGTGTGTGATGCCCTTAGCATAGTGTGTAAGTCTAGGGATTGATGACTTCAGCAGTTTGGTCCCTTAGGAATTCACACACATTTGAACATTTTTGCAGATGTGGTGGGATCTGAAGAGTCACAATTTTGTCCCTTTCAAATAATGCATGGTGTATGGTGTTGAGTGGTCTACCGTCCCAAAGAGTAGATCAACCTAGAGTGTGTGGAGGGTACAGTTTGGACTGGAGTGGGTTCTGTGGTGTTATGGAGGTATTTTTTATACCATGACTTTGGCCCATTCATTCATGTTACCCTGACCATGAACTACGACGTTTACTTGAAAATCTTTGGAGTACAACTGTTGCCACACATCTGCTGCATCTTCGTGATGAATATGTTGTGGACACTTCAGTTTTCTAAGATGACAACACATACCATCAAAGGGCAGCATATTAAAAAACAAAGATGCTGTGACTTACCAAACAAGAAAGCGCTAGTAGATAGACACAATTAAAAACACACAAACAAATTTCAAGCTTTTGCAACCCATGGTTGCTTCATCAGGAAAGAGGGAGGGAGAGGGAAAGACGAAAGGATGTGGGTTTTAAGGGAGAGGGTAAAGAGTCATTCCAATCCCGCGAGTGGAAAGACTTATCTTAGGGGGAAAAAAGGACAGGTATACACTCAGGATGGCCTCCTCGTACGTCAACCTATTTATGCATCACTTAGAGGAAGTCTTCTTGGTTACCCAGGCCTGCCAACCCAAAGTTTGGTACAGTTTTATTGATGACATCTTCATGAACTGGACTCACAGTGAAGAAGAACTCCAGAATTTCCTCTCCAACCTCAACTCTTTTGGTCCCATCAGATTCACGTGGTCCTACTCCAAATCCCATGCCACTTTCCTCGACGTTGACCTCCATCTGTCCAATGGCCAGCTTCACACATCCGTCCACATCAAACCCATCAACAAGCAACAGTACCTCCATTATAACAGCTGCCACCCATTCCATATCAAACGAATCTGCTCCAGTCCTGAATCCCTGAACCTTTACACCAACAACCTGAAAACAGCTTTCGCATCTCGTAACTACTCTCCCGACCTGGCACAGAAGCAAATAACCAGAGCCTCTTCCTCATCCCCTCAAACCCAGAACCTCCCACAGAAGAACCCCAAAAGTGCCTCACTTGTGACAGGATACTTTCCGGGACTGGATCAGACTCTGAATGTGGCTCTCCAGCAGGTATACGACTTCCTCAAATCCTGCCCTGAAATGAGATCCATCCTTCATGAAATCCTCCCGACTCCACCAAGAGTGTCTTTCCGCCGTCCACCTAACCTTCGTAACCTCTTGGTTCATCCCTATGAAATCCCAAAACCTCCTTCCCTACCCTCTGGCTCCTACCCTTGTAACCGCCCCCGGTGTAAAACCTGTCCCATGCACCCTCCCACCAGCGACTACTCCAGTCTTGTGACCCGGAAGGTGCACACGATCAAAGGCAGAGCCACGTGTGAAAGCACCCACGTGATATACCAACTGACCTGCTTACACTGTGAAGCCTTCTACGTGGGAATGAGCAGCAACAAACTGTCCATTCGCATGAATGGACACAGGCAGACAGTGTTTGTTGGTAATGAGGATCACCCTGTGGGTAAACATGCCTTGGTGCACGGCCAGTACATCTTGGCACAGTGTTACACCGTCCGGGTTATCTGGATACTTCCCACTGACACCAACCTATCAGAACTCCGGAGATGGGAACTTGCCCTTCAATATATCCTCTCTTCCCGTTACCCACCAGGCCTCAACCTCCGCTAATTTCAAGTTGCCGCCCCTTGTACATCACTTGTCATTCAACAACATCTTTGGCTCTGTACTTCCTCCTCGACTGACATCTCTGCCCAACCTCTTTGCATTTACATGTCTGCCTGCGTCTGTATATATGTGTGTGTGTGTGTGTGTGTGTGTGTGTGTGTGTGTGAGTGTGTGTACACACTCGCGCGCGCGTGAGTGTATACCTGTCCTTTTTTCCCACTAAGGTAAGGCTTTCCACTCGCGGGATTGGAATGACTCCTTACCCTCTCCCTTAAAACCCACATCCTTTCGTCTTTCCCTCTCCCTCCCTCTTTCCTGATGAAGCAACCGTGGGTTGCGAAAGCTTGAAATTTGTGTGTGTGTTTGTGTGTTTTTTATTGTGTCTATCTACCAGCACTTTCTCGTTTGGTAAGTCACAGTATCTTTGTTTTGTAATATATTTTTCCCATGTGGAATGTTTCTTTCTATTTTACATATATGAATGCTCCTGCAGTTTCCTGATAATATATTAACAATTCTTTTTTCCGATTTGCAAGAACAAAAGTTTCCACTCAAAGTAATGTGGCTGACCTGTCTTCAGTTTTGGTTGCCATTTTATAATGGATGTGGAATGGGTTCGAATTGCACATCCCCTCCCCTTTGCCATGTGCACACCACACGTACTCTACTACATGCTGAGTAACCCCTTTCTTCATGTAGTGATTGCCTCATCTATTAAGGGGGGGGGGGATGATCCTGTGATTTTCCACCCAATAGAGATCGAGAAATTGGCATTCGACATAGTCACAGCATCATTTGAGACACTGGTTTACACCTTTTCTGAATACAATGCTTGCATCTTTGTCTACACCCACCCTCACTACAGGTGGGCCCATGCTTCACCTGTCCTTCCATTTTAACCTCCGCTAACCTACCTGCCTCTACTCTACAAGAAAAGAGCAAATATTTTCGAAAGCTTGGGTAGTGTGCCATACTGTTAATTTACTAAATACATCACCACCTAAATGTATGTACTGGCTAGCAATTGTGTCCTATATTTTAATAAATTGTACTTTTCTCTTTTTAGCTAAACTTGATCGAAGAGGATGCTTTGTTGTTGCTATATGCACCATGTGATCAGGTGAATAATTACGGGGCTAACATCTACTTCATGACAGAGGTTTGGATTTAGAAATAAATTATCAATCACTGTAGTGCTGTTTCCTGCTACTTGTTACTACTCTAAACAATACTATCTGAAGTGGGGTCAAAATTGAAATAGCTATGTACATATGCCTCCCAGTTACTGAAGCTGTTCAATACAATACTCGCTGCAATACTCATTGAGACATATGTTCTTTGATTTTATTGTTTACAGAGCCACTCAAACTTTCCTTATGACATACTTAGAATAATGTGATGCAAACTTGTACTCCTCTACCACCAATAGCTTTTGACTCTTTTCAGTCTTTTCCCATATTATACCACACCTACATTACTTCATTATAGGCCCAGTCAAAATAAAATGCAGGTTTTCCACTGCATTCACATTGGCAACAATACACAAATCTATTAGTTAACATGTAAAGTGAAAATGAAAAGAACTACTGTATGACAATACTTCCTTGAAAATAGGTTCTCTGCTACTTGTGAGACACAATTTGCCACATTAAATAAAAATTTAACAAACACCTACCAGTTCCTCTGGTCAAAACACACACGTAGAATGAGTCGGCATGAGTAACAAAGTTCTCTTTCACCAGAGTGGCAGTGTACACAGCACTCTTATATTCTTCCCAAGTAACTGGTTGCCAAGAACTTAGCGTACAACACAGCTTTGCAGGAAAATTTTTACGTAGTGTATGTGGCACAGATACAACACCAGTTTCTGTAAAGCAAGAAAATCTTCAATGACACATAATGAAATCAATTTTCACAAATGAATGGTATCTATATTTCATTACTAGAAACTTTCTGATCAGAATTCTTCACAACTTTCATTATGCACCATATTACAAAATTTATTAAGAACTGAGAAATAAAATATGTGTTACACAGTATAGCGTATTTATGCAGCTCACTGATGGGTGGAAAACTTCAAGGACATGTCAAAATCTTGTTCTCAACATTTGGGAACAAATAACGAGGCTAATCAAAACTTTAAATGTTCCTTGTCTCACTGTTGGTTAAAACTGAGGGCAAATTAAATAAACTACACTATGTTAAAAGACTAACACATTGTAGACAGCTGTGCCATCTGATAAAACTAAAACCCCGTGTGTAACAGGATTCTGACCTATCCAAAATTTTATAACAGCAGTGTGTTTCGAAGGGTGTGTGCTGAAAGTGGTGGTGGTGGTGGTTGTTGGGATGTTTAAGGGGGACTAAACAGTGTGCTGAAAGTGTGCTGGTGACTAATATCAACTAAAGCTTGTCCAGGTGCTGATCACATGGGTATGTCCCCTTTCTCTCGTCTTTACAGCAGTGGAAGATTATTCTGTACAGTTCCCCCCACTTCTACTGAGAACCTGATGGGTCGACAGTGGTACAATGAGGGAATCAGAGCAGACAAGGACTGTTGAAGCTGTGCACAGACACATTAAATTCAATACAGAGGTGAGTCCCAAACATAAGCCAAAGAAAAATTGATGAGCACTAAGAGAGTGTCCACGCTTGAGTCAATCAATGTATTTCATTGGAAACTGAGATTCTCTGTAACTCTGATGGGTGTCCTAGATTACTGTTAGGTAATTTATTGTCCTATTTATGTCCATCACACTTCAGTAATTTTAAAATGAAGCTGAGCTTCTTCAGCTGTTAGTCACGCAAGAAATTTTACCCTGTTCAAATCTCTCAGTCCTAATCTGCAAAGTATTCATTTGATTCGATCCCAAATGGTAACCCTACTCTCAATCAGTTGTAGTACAGGCTCTTAGAAGTTTGTCTGTACAGTGGTACTAAATTGTGAGCAATGTACTAAATTATGAGCAATCAACTGTTCACCAGTTTCTGCATTTATGCTACCTATAGGGTGAGTGACTTCAGCTGTGAAAGCCTTAAAATTTTCCTATCAACTTAAAGTAACAGTTTGAAACTGAAAACAATGTCACTCATGAGTTCTGTTACAATAAAACTACAATGAGCTGCATGAAAATGAGCTATTGGTTGCCACTTCCAATAAGATACCACTCCACAATCACTTGAGGAATACTATTTACTGGGGAAAAGATTTGAAAACCTGACGGCAACAACACTTCACCCCATGCAAGACAGGAACATTATTAGAACTGTTCTGTTATTTTCTTTACTTTAAAAAAATAAACAAATAAATAAAAATTTATAAAAATAATCTTACACTTGGTGCGAAAGACCTCTAGCATCAAGGCCAAGTTATCTACAAGGGCCATCTTTTAAATTCTTACAATTTCTAGATGGAACTGTTGTGATGTAACATTACTGTTTTAAAATTTGTCATTTATTATCTGAAAATGGCTGAGTAGTTTACAGTAAGCAATTAAACAGACAAAAAAATAGAAAGTTCATGAGAAGGTTTTTCATTATTTTCATAAAGGCCTAACTCAACAATAATGTCTTGAATCACTTCATACAACTTTTGGCAATCAATTGTCTCCAGCAAAGGAATATTTTGTATAGGCTGTATATACATGCTGTCTTTTTCTTTTTAAGGTCTCTCATGGAGCAAAAACAAGGAAAACTGAAGATGCTTTAAATAAAGTAAAATGCGCCTAGTCAAAATGCAGCTTTTGAAAGTATGGTGTTACATTTGACAATGGAAGAAATAATGGCTTAATACCAAAACTTTTGTGTGGTTTTGTTATGTTTTTTTGCAAGTGGTGAGTATACTTAGGGATGCATAGTGTCTTCTGGATGGGATGGCGATTGCAGTAACTGCACAAGAGAAAGTACCTGTGAAGCCGTCTCCGCACATTTCATGCATCATCATCCCAGATTGGGGTTTTGCAGTAAATTCAGAGTAAATGCTCCAGCATTAACAATATTGGGAACAATTCATGAAGAAACAGTAGGTCTAGTTTAGAAGAGCTAACTGTACTGTTCTGTAGGGAATATATGGAAAATATATGGAAGACACTACTGAAGATTCACTTTTTATTTATTTAAAAGAATTTTATGTTGAGTTAAAGAATCTTCCTTCTAGTAATATTACATACTGCAGAGGGGAAGTCCAAGGAATTTACACAGCTGCAGTCAACAGCTATAATGCGCAGAGTAGTGCTCAATAATTTTTAGCTCACCTAAAAATCAAAACTATGAAAAGTTAATATTCTCAAAGGAGGGAAAATCACAATCTGGAATCTTTGTGACAGCATCCAGAACAATAAACGTTGGAATTGGACCAAGTTCCTGAAGAATGCTAATAATAACTAGAAAATGGGAAATTATTCAAGCAGAATTTGGAATTTTAACTGAAGTTTTAATGGGCAATTATCACTGTTGTTAACAACAGAATATTAAGAAGTGTGTAGTTAAAAAAATGACAACACTGTCACATAGAAGAAGGTGTAAGTAGCTGAATGACGAACACTAACCTCACTTAACGAAGGTTTGCACATATAAGAGCGCAGAGCGAACTGTCTCCAGCCAGAATGTATACAGTATATATACAGCTACAGAATATTCCAGTACAATGATTCTTTACATATGTGGATACTTCTAGAATGTACTCGAACTGAATATAGTAACTAAAATTCTACAGTCCAGGTGAGTTTTGAACTCACGACCCTCCGCGGAACAGTTTAGTATCATAACCACTACACAACAGTTCTTCTCAGCTTCTTCTACAACACTGCTCCCTCCTGAAGAGAACAGCGTCTCAGTGTTATGTCCTCCTAGTCTGGGAACGAGTCATCGGTCCTGCATACTCCGACTCCCGATGACTGATGCTCGCCCTGGCGGTGATCTTCTTAGAACTTCTTTTCCCACCACATTCATCGTCACCTTTCCGCTTGTTGCCTGTCGCTGGAGCTTCAAATTTACCCTAGGTTGCAGGATTCTTGTAGGGCTTCATTCGAAGGACGTCGACCGTATCTCGGATCTATTATCGTCTTGTGTCGGGGTCGAAATCTCCAACTTCATAAGTAACATCAGACAACTGTCTTACAACCTTATTAGGTCCAAAGTAGCGCCTGAGGAGCTTCTCCGAGAGACCAGTCTTCCGAAAAGGAGTGAAGATCCAGACAAGATCACCAGGTTGGTAGACAACATGGCAGTGGCTCGTGTCATACCTTCGGCAATCGTTTTCTTGAGCCTGCAGCGTGCGGAGTTGAGCTAACTGCTGAACTTCCTCAGCTCTGGTTAACACCTGGCCAATGTAGTCATCGTCCACTTCATCAGGAGGGAATGGAAACACAGTGTCCATCGTCGTAGTCGCCTCACGCCCCTACACCAGGAAAAATGGCATAAACCCTGTGGTGTCTTGTTTGGCAGTGTCTTAGGCAAACGTCACGAAAGGTAGCACTTCATCCCAGTTGCTCTGCTCGACAATGATGAACACTGATAGCATGTTGGCCAAGGTATTATTAAAGCATTCAGTAAGCCCGTTACTTTGCGGATGGTAGGCAGTTGTCATGTGATGAGTAATGTTGCACCAACGGTTTATCTCTGTCACAAAATTCGATTGGAAAAAACTTTCCTTCGATCTGTAATTAACGACCTTGGGCCAATGTGTTTTAACACAATGTCTTCCATGATGAATTTGGCTACCTCAGATGCTTCGGCTGTTTTCACAGTTTTTGTAATGGCATAGCATGTCAGAAAATTAGTGCAAACAATAATCCATCTATTGCCACTAGCAGACGTTGGAAATCGTCTGAGGAGGTCAATCCTAACACACTGGTTAGGTGTTTCGGCTGGTGGATTTGGTATGAGTCGGCCAGGTGGTTTCTGAGGAACTGCCTTTCTGCTCTGGCACTCTCGACAGTGCGACACATTGTGATGGACACTCCTAAATAAACCTGGCCAGAAAAATCTCTTGCGGATTCTATTGGGTCATTCCATGCCAAGTGGTCTAAACCTTCCCACCATCATGTCTCCAATTTTCTTCAAATTTTATCTGTAGCACTAGTCAAGTGCTAAATTAAGTTTCTCAAGATTTCAAGCCTCTAGCTGCAATACTTGCTGATCTACACCCCCTTGTCTGAAGGGTAGTAAGTTCGCATGCGCGCGACATCAGACAAAATGCCATTTTTGGGGTCTCATAAAATTGAAACCAATTCATAAGAATGGTTAGTAAGATGAGACCCTGTACAGTTTTTTGTGCTGATTCAAACGAAATTAATTATAAGATTACTGATGCAAAATCCGGTCAAACAAGTCGACTCAAAGTGTACCCCTAATTCTGTCGTGACTTAATGCGACAAATTTTGACCAATATTCAGACTGCAATAATTTCCTTGCAGATAAAGATATGGACTTGAACTTTTTACCAAGTCTTATCTTTGTGCTGGACATAATACAGCTGGATTTCCAACTACCCAGGCTTTATAGTCGCCTTGCAAAATCTCTTCAAATTTGGCAGTGTCAGCGCAAATGGCTTTATTTACCAAAGTTCAAAGCCCATTACTACAAAATAGTCAGCCTGGATTTAATTGTGAATAGTATCATCTGAAAGAGAAACTCTTGCTCTACAAGATGGATATATTTTTCTTTTGCAACGCTTCCATTAAGTGCTTATTTACTCAGGTCAAAGTATCTTATATTTTGTGTGCGCAGTGCCCTGCGTTGGTCCATGATGGCTGAGCCATTACTGGTTATCACAATAAAACCAGCATCCCCATCGCCATAGGGGCCACGCCCGATAGCCATGCAGTAACAGCCACGGGTGGGTATCTTTACTGCAGGTTCCCAAGCCTGATTACAGGGTGTCTTTACCACAGGATCCCAAGCCTGATTGTGGGTTTCTTTATGCAGGTTCCCAAGCCTGTCTTCCTCAGTTACTTCATCATTCTGGAAGCATCGTTGATTTGCAAGAGAATGCTTTCAGGAAAACTGTATTGCCGACCAGATGATGTCACTGATGGAGCTGGAATAACACCAATGATAAGTTGTTCTGGAATCCAGCAAGTATCACGTCTTAAGGGCCAATAAAATGAACTTACAGGACCATGAGGATGCATAAAGCTTATGAAAGCATCTTTCTGTTCGACTGAGATTTCAACGATGTTTCCAATCCACCATTTCTTTTCATAAATGCAAGCAACATACTGCCCAGGCTGAAGATCCATGACTTGAACTACTACTTCAGCAGCACTAATTTTGGCCAAAAAAGATGTCGCATCATTAGAAACTCTACTGACCTTAATTGTCGTCATATCAATGGGCAAAAAATGGTGGTTTTCTCTTGTGCCAGCTAGAGTGTGCCCTTGCAGGAATCTTTCTTCTTGAGAAGCTTTTTCTTCTTCAACTTCCTCTTTGCTGATGAAAAAGAATTTGATTCCATTGATATTATCATTGCAGAAGTTGAAAAGATCTTTGGGTGTTAGAATCTGGTTTTCATATGGACGTTGCAAACTTGCTCTTGCTGCCAACCGTTTTGTTGTGCCTCCAATGCCATCACAAGGCGACTTTCCATGGCTTGTTCCAAAGAAATTCCATTCTGCTGTTATTTCAAAATCTTCTTTGTGATAGCATAAGTTGAGAAAATTCTTGAAATTCTTATATTGTGCAGCTGAACCATCACTGAAGTAGTGGATGTGGCTTATTTTGGAAAATTGCATCTTCAGGTAATTGATTACTTTTCCAATGTAAACATGGACAGTAATCGTATCGTGTCGAAGGCAGTCACTAATAACACAAAGATTCACACATTGCACCTCTTCGTTTTCACAGTAGTAGACTACAAATGGATGAACTGTTGCTTGACTGTTTTCCCAGTGAAAGCCTTGCACTGCATCTTGAACAATAAATGAATAGTTTTCAGCAAAATCCATTAGTATTATGAATTCGCCTTCTTTCAAATCAGTTTTGAGAGCTTTCAGGTGCTGGCTTTGATGCTTGGCAATGTAGTGATGACAAGATAGGTTCCAAATTTTTGCTGCAATATCTTCAACATACTCTTCTGTTGAAAGCTGCTTTGTTTCTAAAGTATCCCTGTCGGTATGAATCCATTGTTTGTACTCAATCAGTTCTTCAGGGTCATTATCTTCAAAATATGTTGCAATAACTGCTTCTACACCTTCTGGACCAGGGCAGTTTTCACAACGATGAAGCATACAATCCTTGTTTTCCAAGCTGCAAACAGCTTTGCTAAGAATTTCCTTGTAGTCTTCATTGATTGATGCACCAGTGAGCATAAGCTTGACATTTTGGTGTATTGTACAGACACAAACTGAGTGCATTCCAGCAGAGCCAACTGTAACACACCATTTTGGTCTAAGCTCGCAAAACTTTGAGAAGCCAATTTCTGGTCCATTTTGCTTCTGATAAGACACGTACATTTCCTTCAAATTGCAAAGCAACAACCGCTTTTGCTTGTACACCTTTGTTCCTGAAATTCTCACAGGCACACAGTCTTTCTTCCCTGGACAAAGTCTGCTGAATTCGTCATCTTGAAAAAAGTCATGTACTTTCTGGACAACTTCATCTGAAAGCTTCCTTCCTTGCCGATTTGCTGGAAAAGCTAGAACACCTTGCTCATTCTTCAGTTTTCTCGCTTGCTTTACCATTCTTTCTGATACATTAAATGCTGTTGTCGTATCTTTAATTGTCCAGCTTCTTGGAACCAAGGTCAATATTTGAACTTTTGTCCTACGATTTGACACTTTACATTTTTCTTTCAACTCTTCTATAAGATTATCAAGATCTGCACAATTATTGCATGGGCGACTTTTACTTGAACTTGGCTGTTCATCGTAATTGATTCCTACAGCAGCAGCAATTTGATTCCCAATTAAACTTTGTGCATCCAAGATCTTTCTTTTTGCATAGCTTTGCTTATCTCTTTTACTTAGTTGTCTTCTTTTCAATGGTGAAGCACCAATAAATGATAAACTTTTGTTGATGGCTGGTTCAGTTTCATCCGTTGTGAAATCTTGTTCAGATTGGGTTGATAGTGATGATGAATCTTCTAGCTTTTGGTTCAGTGCCGACATGCAGCGAGGGCAAAGCTTCTGACCAGGTTTTATATCAATCACTTCTTTTTTCTTTAACAGGCAAAGTTTGGCAGCTGTTTCATTATCAAGCAGTCTAAGTCCAGCTTTTACATTGTGATTCCTCTTCTTGAATGGATTGCAACATTTCTTTTGCATCGCTTGATATTCATGTAGGAAGAGGGCTTCATGGTGGAAGCAAATGATGGAATTTTCGTCAAGTTTGGCTTCTGAACGCGAAACAAGCAATTTCTGGTCACATTCTGTGAAATCACTAAACGCTTTGAATCCAGTCTTCTTAGCATAGAAGATAACATGGCACTTCGATGCAGCAGCATCTTTTCCAATTGAACAGGGGGCCAACGATTCTTCTTCTTCATTAACTTCTGACATCTCTCACTGGCCAATCACTGAATAAAACACGAATGAAATATCCAATTATATCAGTAATTCTAAGCGACTATTAAGATTCAAATTCCTAGAAATGAAGAAAAATTAGTGCATCGCGCATACAAAATATAACAACTTTGATGTGAGTTAATGAGTACTTAATGGTCGCGTTGCAAAAAAAACAAATGTCAGTCTTGTAGAGCAAGAGTTTCTCTTTTAGGTGATACTATTCACAAGCAGATTCAGGCCAACTATTTTTTAGTAATTGGCTTGAAACTTTGGTAAATTTTACCGTTTGTGCTGACACTGCCTAATTTGAAGAGATACTGCAGGGCGACCATATGGCCTGGATCATTGCAAATCCGGCTGCATTATGTCTAGCACAAGCATGAAGCTTGGCCAAAAGTTCAAGTCCATATCTTCAACTGCAAGGAAATCATTGCAGTCTTAATATTGGTCAAAATTTGTCGCGTTGTGTCACGACAAATTTTGAAGTATACTTTGAGTCGAGTTATTTGACCGGGGTTTGCATGAGTAATGTTATACATAATTTCGTTGGAATCAGCAAAAAAAACTGTACAGGGTCGCATCTTACTAACCATTCTTATGAATTAGTTTCGATTTTATTAGACTCCAAATATGACATTTTTTTTATGTTGCATGCACACGGACTAAGTACACTTCAGACAAGGGGGTCTAGATCAGCAGCTATTGCAGCTAGAGGCCTGAAATCTTGGGAAACTTACTTCAACACTTGACTAAAGCTACAGTTAAAATTTGACGAAAATTGGAGACCATGATGGTGGGAACTTTTTTCAGTTTTAGACCACTTGGTGTGGAATGACCCTATTGTATGTCTTAATAAATCCTAAATGTCAGGCCTCAGGTGTGTCATGGAATTTCTGTAGAACATGTAGGCGCATGTGTTCAGGAATCAATGGCAGCCACCTCTTTCCAAACCGATCAAATTTTTTCTTGCGAAGCAATCCATTAACTACCTTAAATTGTCCATTCACATCCTCTGACCGATTTAAGGCAAGCATAATTTGAGATATCTTGACATCCTTCTTCTGTTCAGCAGAGAGACCTGAGTGCAACAAGACAGTCACTATCTTCATCAAAGTCTTGATGGTCTTGCACGGGGTTTCTTGAGAGACAGTTGGCATCTTAGTGTTTTCTTCCACTTCTGTACACTGTGGTAATACCATACTCTTGAAGACATAGTGCCCACCTGGCGAGTCATCCTGTTGGATCCTTAAGGCCTGTCAACCAACAAAGTGAATGATGATCTGTAACAACTGTGAATGGCCTTCCATAGAGATACTGTCGAAATTTGCATATGGCCCAGATCACAGCAAGACATTCTCTTTCTGTAGTTGAGTAGTTTCTCTCGGCTTTTGTAAGTGTCTTAGAAGCACAGGCTATAACCTCCTGTTTTCCATCTGACATTTGCACCAGAACAGCACCGATCCCATACCCACTAGCATCTGTGTGTAGTTCTGCAGGTGCTCTCTCATCATACAGACCAAGCTCAGGGTCAGTCACCAGAGCTTTTCACAGCACATCGAAAGAATCTTGTTGAGCACCACCCCAGATAAATTTAGCATCAGCTTTTAACAACTCTTGGAGTGCCCTGGCTTTGATACAAAAGTCTTTGTTAAAACGATGGTAATAAGATCATAATCCGAGGAAGCTTCTCACGTCTCTAATAATTTTAGGAATAGGAAATTCCATTATAGCTCTCACCTTTTCTGGGTCTGGCCACACACCTTCATTTGACACAAGATGTTCAAGTATTTTGATTTCTTTTGCTCCAAAGAGACACTTTCATGGATTAAGTTTCAGTCCACCTTGTTGGACACACTTAAGAATGGCCCTCAGTCTTTTTATATGTTCATCAAATGTCTCTGAGAACACTATGTCATCTAAATAACAAAGGCACATCATCCACTTCAGGTGACGTAGAAGATTATCCATCATCTGTTCAAAAGTTGCTGGTGCATTACACAAACCAAACGGCATTACCTTAAACTCATACAGGCCCTCAAGGGTGGTGAATGCAGTTTTCTCACAACGAGCCTCATCTACTTCGATTTGCCAGTATCCTGAGTACATGTCCAGTACTGAGAAAAACTTAGCCCCCTTCAGACAATCTAGTGTATTGTTAATTCGGGGACGAGGACCACTGGTGACGACCAGGGGCTCTGCAAAGGCTGAATGATGTCATTCTTCATCATTTTCTCTACCTCGTCACAGATTATTCGACATTCCACTGCTGACACACAGTGTGCTCTCTGGCTTATTGGTTGATGGTCTCCAGTGCTGATCCGATGCTTCACCTTCGATATGTCTAATTTGGTCTTCAGCTGTGGACTGAAGCATTCAGAGAACTCTTGAAGAATGGCAAGTAGCTTCTTCTGTTGTTCCTTAGTGAGATTTGGTGATAGTCAAGGTAGCACTAATTTCACCCACAGACTCGGCATGGGAGGTTTCTATGACGCTCAGCTGTTCTTCAACTTATGGCTCAGCACTTGCTACGCACATGTGTCTTGGAAGGATCTGTGGTTCTCAGTGAGTTAACTACCCACAATTCACTGAATCCAGTCTTAAATGAGATGACAGAGGCTGGGATGACCAAGTTATTCCTCAGTGGTATGCCTCTCTCACATTCCACTACAAGATCCATGGGTTGATGCGTGGCATGACACGTGACAGTTACCTTCCTAGCGTTGACCGCAGGAATGATCACTTCATCCAGCACACATAGTCTCCACACACTCGGATGCGCATCTTCCTGTCCACAGTATCTCATCTCCTCTATCATAATCTTCGAGCAACTGCAATCTATAACTGCCTGAGAAGCTTTCAAAAAGTCCCATCCGAGAATGACGTCATGACTACACTCTTGTAAGACGATGAATTCTAAGGGCTGTGTGTGGCCACTTATACCCACATGAATGGTACATCTTCCTGTAGGCTTTACACATTTCCCACTAGCCACCTTCAGCAGAGATGTTTTGCTGTCAACAAATACGGTTTTCTGCAATTGACGACGATACTTCTCCAAAATGACTGAATATGATGCTCCAGAGTCCCAAGAGCTTGGGCTGGTCGGCCATCCATGAGGATATCGACGTAGTTTCCTATTATTTTTGTAGTGATCGATGGCGGAGGATTTTTCTCTTCGGCGGCCTCACCTCCAAGGAAGGTCACACCCTTTAGTTTTCCAGGTTGCGGCGGCTTGGTGATCGGCTGGAGCTTCTAAACGGCGATGGAGACCTTGATCAGCATGTTGGGGAGCGACCTCTCCAGCAGCTAGCTTGCGGCGATGGTGACCTACACCATCCTGCACCCATGTCTTCTTGTTCATAGTCGTCGTCCCGGAGTTGTCATCGGCTAAGATCGGTCTGCTGTCTTCTGGCGCAGGCATCATCAAATATCTGCTGCCTTTCTAAACAATAGCGCACCACATATCTCAGTCGTCCGCAGTGGAAACATACTCGTTGGTTACCCAGCGTCTCCACCAGAATAATGTCACGTAGAAGAAGGTGTAAGTAGCTGAATGATGAACACGAACTTCACTTAACGAAGGTTTATTCAGCACTTGCACATACAAGAGCGTGGAGCGAACTGCCTCAGACCAGAACACATACAGTGTATATACAGCTACAGAATATTCCAGTGCAATGATTCTTTACATTTGTGGATACTTCTAGAATGTACTCGAATTGAATATAGAAATTAAAATGCTACAGTCCAGGACCTTCCGTGCAACAGCTTAGTATCATAACCACTACACCACGGTTCTACTCAGCTTCTTCTACGACAATATTATGAAAAGAATAGATTACTATTCACCATATGGAGGAGATGTTGAGTCACAGACAGGGACAACAGAACGACTGCTAAACAAGTAAGCTTTCAGCCAAAAGGCCTTCTTCTGGATTAGACAAAACACACACACACACACACACACACACACACACACACACACACACACACACACACACAAATGCAACTCACACACACAACCACTGTCTGGCTGCTGAAGCCAGACTGTGAGCAACAGTGTGTGTGGGACAAGCAATCTGATGATGGGGGTAAAGAGGAGGCTGGGGCAGGCCGGGAGGGGAATAGCAGGGTAGGGGTGAGGGACAGTAAAGTGCCGCTTGTGGGAGCATATAGGGATGAGATGTGGGGTGCGCTGGTGGAATAGAAGGCTGTGTAGTGCTGTAGTGGGAACAGGGAAGGGGATAGGTGGGTGAAGGATGCTGACTAATAAAGGTCGAGGCCAGGAGGGTTATGGGAATGTGGGATGTATTACAGGGAGAGTTCCCACCTGAGCATTTCAGGAAAGGTAGTGTTGCTAGGAAGGATCCACATGGCACAGCCTGGGAAGCAGTTTTTGAAATGAATGACTTGTGCTGAGCAGTGTGCTGGCAATTGGGTGGTCCAACAGTTTCCTGGACACAGTTTGTCAGTGGCCATTCATGTGGACAGAAAGCTTGTTGTTTTGTCATGCCCCTGTAGAACACAGCACAGTGGTTGGAGCTTAGCTTGTAGATCATATGACTTGTTCCACAGATAGCCCTGCCTTTGATGGGATAGGTGATGCTTGTGACTGTACCAGAGTAAGTGGTAGTGGGGGGATGTATGGGACAGGTCTTGCATCTAGGTCTATTACAGAAATATGAGCCATGAGACAAGGGAATGGCAGCAGGGGTTGTGTAGGGATGGACGAGGATATTGTGTAGGCTCGGTGGACGGTGGAAAACCACTGTGGGAGTGATTGTGAGGATAGCAAGGAGGACATTCCTCATTCCAGGGCATGATGGGAGATCTACATCTACATACATACTCCGCAATCCACCATACCGTGCGTGGCGGAGGGTCCCTCGTACCAAAACTAGCATCTTCTCTCCCTGTTCCACTCCCAAACAGAACGAGGGAAAAATGACTGCCTATATGCCTCTGTACAAGCCCTAGTCTCTCTTATCTTATCTTTCCGCGAAATGTAAGTTGGCGGCAGTAAAACTGTACCGCAGTCAGCCTCAAATGCTGGTTCTCTAAATTTCGTCAGTAGCGATTCATGAAACGAACCCCTCCTTTTCTCTAGAGACTCCAACCAGAGTCCCTGAAGCATTTCCGTAACACTCGCGTGATGATCAAGCCTACCAGTAACAAATCTAACAGCCCACCTCTGAATAACTTCTATGTCCTTCCTCAATCTGACCTGATAGGGATCCCAAATGCTTGAGCAGTACTCAAGAATAGGTCGTATTAGTGTTTTATGAGGGGTCTCCTTTACAGATAAACCACATCTTCCCAAAATTCTACCAATGAACCGAAGACGACTATCCGCCTTCCCCACAACTGCCATTACATGCTTGTTCCACTTCATATCGCTCTGCAATGTTACGTCGAAATATTTAATCGACGTGACTGCGTCAAGCGCTACACTACTAATGGAGTATTGAAACATTACAGGATTCTTTTTCCTATTCATCTGCATTATTTTACATTTATCTATATTTAGAATTAGCTGCCATTCTTTACACCAATCACAAATCCTGTCCAAGTCATCCTGTATCCTTCTACAGTCAAAACCATGGGGGAGAATGTGATTCAGCTGCTCCAGCCTTTGGTGGTACTGAGTCATGAGGGGATTGCTCCTCTGTGAGTGGTTGGGACTTTGGGAGGTGGTGGGCGACTGGAGAGATAAGGCAAGGTTGGGAGGGTAATTACAATCTGTGAAGGCCTCAGTGAGGTCCTTGGTATATTTCAAGAGGGACTGATCGTCACTACAGATGTGTCAGCGATAGGTGGATAGGGTGTATGGAAGGGACTTCTTGGTATGGAATTGGTGGTAGCTCTTGAAGTGAAGGTATTTCTGGTGGTTTGTAGGTCTGATATGGACGGAGGTACTGATGAAGCCATCTTTGAAGTGGAGGTCAACATCGAGAAAGTCAGCTTGTTGGGATGAGGAGAACCAGGTGCTGAGATTCTGGAGGAATGTGGATGGTGCATCATCACCCTTGCTCCAGATCACAAAGATGTCATCCAGGTATCTGGACCAGGTGAGGGGTTTGAGATTCTGGGAGTTACGAAGGATTCCCCTATATGACTCATGAATAGATTAAGACAGAATGATACCAGACGGGTACTGACTGCCATACCCTGGATTAGCTTGTAGGTGAAGCCGTCAAAGGAGAGATAAGAATATAGTTGATCATGGTGACCAGGAACGAGGTTGTATGTTTGGAATCAGTCGGGTGCAGGGAAAAGTAGTGTTCAACAGCAGCAAGGTCATGGGCATTACACAAGTTAGTGTAAAAGGAGATGGCATCAGTGGTGATGAGCAGGACACTTTGGGGTAAAGTAATATGATCTGTGGAGAGTCAGAGGAGGAAACAGTAAGTACCTTTTATACAGGAGGGAGACTGTGGGTAATAAGACTGAAAGGGTTGGTCTATGGCAGCAGATATTCTCCCAGTGGGGCCACAGTAAATGGCCACACTCAGGCATCCTGGGTGGTTGGGTTTATTGACTTCAGGAAGCATGTAGAAGGAAGCAGGCAAAAAGGAATACAAACGTCTCAAAAATGAGATTGATGGAAAGAGCAAAATGGCTAAGCACTGATGGCTAGAGGAGAAATGTAAGGATGTAGAGGCTTATCTCACTAGGGGTAAGATAGATACTGCCTACAGGAAAATTAAACAGACCTTTGGAGAAAAGAGAATCACGTGTATGAATATCAAGAGCTCAGATGGAAACCCAGTTCTAAGCAAAGAAGGGAAAGCAGAAAGGTAGAAGGAGTATATAGAGGGTCTATACAAGGGTGATGTACTTGAGGACAATATTATGAAAATGGAAGAGGATGTAGATGAAGATGAAATGGGAGATATGATACTGCATGAAGAGTTTGACAGAGCACTGAAAGACCTAAGTCAAAACAAGGCTCTAGGGGTAGACAACATTCCCTTAGAACTACTGACAGCCTTGGGATAGCCAGTACTGACAAAACTCTACCATCTGGTGAGCAAGATGTATGGGACAGGCGAAATAACCTCATACTTCAAGAAGAATATAATAATTCCAATCCCAAAGAAAGCAGGTGTTGACAGATGTGAAAATTACTGAACTGTCAGTCTAATAAGTCATGGCTGCAAAATACTAACGCAAATTCTTTACAGACGAATGGAAAAACTGGTAGAAGCTGACCTC
Organism: Schistocerca americana; assembly: GCF_021461395.2. Classification (NCBI taxonomy): domain Eukaryota; kingdom Metazoa; phylum Arthropoda; class Insecta; order Orthoptera; family Acrididae; genus Schistocerca; species Schistocerca americana. The sequence goes on from NC_060124.1 coordinate 529,584,253, forward strand.
GGGGAAGATCAGTTTGGATTCTGTAGAAATATTGGAACACATGAGGCAATACTAACCCTACGACTTATCTTAGAAGGTAGATTAAAGAAAGAAAAACCTACATTTCTAGCTTTTGCAGACTTAGAAAAAGCTTTTGATAATGTTGACTGGAATACTCTCTTTCAAATTCTGAAGGTGGCAGGGGGAAAATATAGGGAGCGAAATGCTATTTACAATTTGTACAGAAACCAGATGGCAGTTATAAGAGTCGAGGGACATGAAAGGGAAGCAGTGGTTTGGAAGGGAGTGAGACAGGGTTGTAGCCTCTCCCCAATGTTATTCAATCTGTATATTGAGCAAGCAGTGAAGCAAACAAAAGAAAAGTTCGGAGTAGGAATTAAAATCCATGGAGAAGAAATAAAAACTTTGCGGTTCGCCGATGACATTGTAATTCTGTCAGAGACAGCAAAGGACTTGGAAGAGCAGTTGAACGGAATGGATAATGTCTTGAAAGGAGGATATAAGATGAACATCAACAAAAGCAAAACGAGGATAATGGAATGCAGTCAAATTAAGTCGAGTGATGCTGAGGGAATTAGATTAGGAAATGAGACACTTAAAGTAGTAAAGGTTGTTTTGCTATTTGGGGAGCAAAATAACTGACGATGGTCGAAGTAGAGAGGATATAAAATGTAGACTGGCAATGGCAAGGAAAGCGTTTCTGAAGAAGAAAAATTTAAAGAAATGTTTAAGTGTCAGGAAGTCGTTTGTGAAAGAATTTGTATGGAGTGTAGCCAAGTATGGAAGTGAAACGTGGACGATAAATAGCTTAGACAAGAAGAGAATAGAAGCTTTCGAAATGTGGTGCTACAGAAGAATGCTGAAGATTAGATGGGTAGATCACATAACTAATGAGGAGGTATTGAATAGAATTGGGGAGAAGAGGAGCTTGTGGCACAACTTGACTAGAAGAAGGGATCAGTTAATAAGACATGTTCTGAGACATCGAGAGATCACCAATTTAGTATTGGAGGGCAGCGTGGAGGGTTAAAATCGTAGAGAGACCAAGAGATGAATACACTAAGCAGATTCAGAAGGATGTAGGCTGCAGTAGGTACTGGGAGATGAAGAAGCTTGCACAGGATAGAGTAGCATGGAGAGCTGCATCAAACCAGTCTCTGGACTGAAGACCACAACACAACAACAACAACTGTACTCAACAGATCCCCTTGAATGACACAGCAACTAGCAGTATCAACAGCAGTTGCTAAACCACCTACAACAACTCAACAGAGGGCAGTGAGTTATCTATGTATTCCATAGTTCTTGTCAGTACTGACATACAACTAAAACACTAATAAGTTTACAACTCTTCGCCAATCAGTCACTGTTGAAGTATGAGCCACTCCACATCATTTCGAAAGTGACTGACTGGAGAAGTAACTCATACTTTGACAGTGGCTGATTGGAGAAGAGTGGTTGTAAACTTATTAGTGTTTTAACCATATGCCAGTCCTGACAATAAATTTGGAAGAGAATCTGCAGGAAAATTAAAAACAGTTTTGTGAGCAATTAAACACAACAATAGATGCCCACAGTGCAGAGTTAAAAGCCAGGTTATGTACCACTAATGCCGATTTAATAGTTCTTGCTGATGTAACATGACTCACTGACTTCACTTCTTTGGTCCCTTTGGAGGCACAGGGCACTCCAGGAGAACTCGCCATCCATCTGTGTCTTTGGCTATTTTTCTCAACTCCACCCAACTGTTGCCTATTCTCATTGCTTCTGCTTCTGCTGTCCTCTTCCATGTAATTCTAGGCCTTCCTCTTTTCCATGTTACTTGAGGATTCCAATCCAATGCCTCTTTTTTGAATGCTCCATCTGGCTTTCTCAATGTGTGCCCCATCCATCTCCATTTTCTCTCATGCATCTGTTCTTCTATAGGCGTCTTGTTTGTTTTTCTTCAGAGATCCTCATTACTTTTTTTCTTTGGCATGCCAGAGACAGCTAATTATTCAAGTTCTGTAACTGCCATCTTTTTGTCTACTTTCCCATCTTCCACTGGCGTAGAGAACGACTGCTTTCACATTTGTATTAAAAATAGGAATTTTAGTTTTGCATTTGAGGTTTCTGTTTCTCCATATTGGATACAGCTGTATGAAGGCAGCATTTGCCTTCTTTACGCAGTTATTCACATCATCTATGGCTCCAGCATCTACTATCACCACACCACACCACCCAGGTACAGGAATGAATTGACAATCTCCACTATAAACAGTGGTGTTATAACTTCAAGTTGAACAAATATATTTCAAGGAAGACGCAATACATGAAAGTCACAAATCAGGTAAACAGAGTAAGACGTGTGTACACTTTAACAGTCAAATCATAACTGAGTCCAAGTCTAGCGACCACTGGCTGGCTGGCCACTTAGGTGGCGCTGCTGCTGCATGGCTGGCAAACAGCGCCGCATGTAGAGGACGCGCGTAACTGTGCAGCGGCACTTTGAAAGATTGGCAAGTCACAACACTTTTCCCCCCTTTGAATTTTTTGCACAGGTCTTGATGGAGGTGGCCTGTAGATTGCTAATGTCCATAGGTGTTGTTTGACTGGCCGTAAAGTGTCAAGGAGGAGGCTTCCCAAACGGACGGAAGTGTCCCCGATGATAACGGGTCGAGATGACAGGAGACGTAGGGGTCGAATCTGCTGAGGCCCCATGTACCAATCTGCCCGATGCGGCAAGTCCAGTTGTTATAATAGGAGACATGGGCGATGTGTCCGCGTCCGTAGGAGGAGGAGGAGGTGAGTAGAATTGCTCCGACAGATGATGGTCATCTGGTTCCTGCATGGGCAGGTCTCCTGGTGGCGTCAGTTCTTGTGCTGGGACCGATATGATGGTGAGAGGACTGCGTTGTGAGTAATGAGAGATTTCAGTATCCCGAGTGTCAGGTAGAGCCGAAGGTGGTGTAGCGGCATCTGGAACAGGCGTTGCTGGCACACGAGGCCGAAGCCGGTCCAAATGATGCACTGCAACACCCGTGTCCGTCTGGATTTCATACAGGTGTTGGCTACGGTGTCGTAAGATGTGGCCAAGGCTCCATTTTGGCCGCCTGCCATATCCCCGTACCCATGCAAGGTCATCAGCGCTGAATCGGCCAAGCGAAGGCACCCGCAGCCGTAAGGTGGAAGGCTGCAGAAGAGGAAGTAGCGTGCGGGGCTGTCGGCCCTGTAAGAGCTCAGCCAGGCTGTGGTCGCCCATGGGGGTGAAACGGTAAGAAACCAGAAATTGGAGAAGCGCATCATCAGCAGAAGAAGTCAGGAGTTTCCTCATCTGAGCCTTAAATGTGCGGACCAGTCGTTCAGCCTCACCGTTTGACTGTGGATGGAACGGAGGGGCCGTGACATGCATGACGCCGTGACAGGCACAATTACTTCTCCTTTGAAGGCATTACCTACAAACAAGTCGGGGTACAGCTATGACACCCGCATGGCTCCATCCTATGCCAACCTATTCATGGGCCATTAGGGGAAACTTTTCTGAAAACCAGAATCCTAAACCCCTCACCTGGTTCAGAATCACTGATGACATCTTTGCTATCTGGATCGAAGGTGAGGACACCCTATCCACATTCCTCCAGGACCTAAACAACTTCTCCTCCATTTGCTTCACATGGTACTACTCAACCCACAAGCCATCTTCCTAGATGTTGACCTCCACCTCAAAGATGTCTACATTAGTACCTCCGTCCATATCAAAACTACTAACCACCAGCAATATCTTCACTTCGACACCTGCCACCCCAACCTTGTACAAAAACAAATTTCCCGTGGCTTACCCTTCGAGTCTGACAGCACCTCCAGAAGTCCCACCATCCGGCCACAGAGGAGTATTCCCATCGTAACTCAGTACCACCCAGGACCGGAGCAACTGAATTACATTCTCCGCCAGGGTTACAATTACCTCTCATCATGCCCTGAAATGAGAAATGTCCTGCTCACTATCCTTTCCACCCCTCCCACAGTGGTATTCCTTCACCCAGCGAACATACACAACATACTCATCCATCCATACACAACCCCTGCTCCCACCCCATTACCTCATGGCTCATACCCCTGTAATGGACCTAGATGCAAGACCTGTCCCATACATCCTCCCACCACCACCTACTCCAGTTAGGTCACTAACATCACCTATCAGATCAAAGGCAGGTTACCTGTGAAACCAGTCATGTAATCTACAAGCTCAGCTGCAACCACTGTGCTGCATTCTATGTAGGCATGACAACCAACAAGCTGTCTGTCTGCATGAATGGCCACCGACAAACTGTGGCCAAGAAACAAGTGGACCACCCTCTTACTGAAAACGCTGCCAAACACGATATCCTTCACTTCAATGACTGCTTCGCAGCCTGTGCCGTATGGCTCCTTCCCACCAACACCGCTTTTCTGAACTGCACAGGTGTGAACTTTCCCTGCAATACAACCTACATTCCTGAAACCCTCTTGGCCTCAACCTTCATTAGTCACTGTCCTCCCCCATCCACCTCCTTTCCTGTTACCATTCCAGCACTACACAGCCACCATTCCACCATCACACCCAGTCTTTTTATTTCTCTACTTTTCTGCTACTTCCCACCCTCCACCTCTCCCATGCCCTCCATCTAACCTGCAGCACTTCACTGTCTGCCACCCCCACCATACTATCCCTTCCCCTCCCCATCCCAGCCTCCTCCTTACCTCCACCCAGTCGCCACTCCCATCATGCACTGGTGCTGCTGCTGCTCGCAGTGTGGTTTCGGTTGCCTGAGACTGCAGTTGTGTGTGCGAGTTTCATTTGCGTGCGTGCGTGTGTGTGTGTGTGTGTGTGTGTGTGTGTGTGTGTGTGTGTGTGTGTGTGTGTGAGTCTCGTCTATTATTGACCAAGGCCTCAACGGCTGACAGCTTTAATTGTGAGAGTCTTTTTGTTGTGCCTATCTACGACTCAGCATCTCTGCTATATGGTGAATAGCAACTTTCCTTTTCATAATACTGAAAGTATATTAAACATATGGTTAGGTTCTAATATTTTAAGAATCTAAGCAGGCAGATAAAATGGATTTTATGATTATGTTATTTATGTCAGGGGTTGAAGTAAAGCAATAGTTAAAAGTTATGAACTGTTTCCTACAATACCAAAGCATTAAATGATGTAACAGAGATGCAAATTTATTTGGACTTTTTCCAGAAGATAATAGATGGGCTAACTTATATTTTTATTGCACCTGAACACTAGTCACAAAATGTTAAGTCACCTCCTATTAAAACAGCAAATAAAGGTGCAGTGATTAATTCTTTAGATTACTTTGCAAATGTTGGTAAACATTTCTGGAACTGCTTTATGAGGTGCAGAGTTGGACTCCCCATAATAGGTCACGGTTGCACTACACAAAGAAAGCAGCTACTCGGGTAGCAGAGTACTTGTGGACTGCACATGGTATTTTTGTTTTGGGGCAGGCAGTAGTCTACGGTCCTCTGGTGAATGCTTGCCAGTCAATCTGCAGAGAGCGAAATCAGATAATGCATATAGGAAACACACTCCAACTGCCAAAATTTTGAAAGTAAATTGGCAAGTTAATTATCTGATGTATATTCCCAGCCACATGACTCCACTGTACAGTTATAAAATCATTCAAAGGAAGTCTCCGTTCAATAGTGTGGAAATACCCAGATCTTGCAATATTAGTTAGAGGCGACTTTAATCTACTGAGTATAGATTGGGACATCCATGGATTCGTGGCAGGTGGCATGGACAATCTAGCAAAGTACTTTTCCAAAAACAACTTGAACAACTAGTTACATGACCCACATGCAATGAAGCAACAAACAAGACTGACCTTATTGACAGTGTCAGTGCAGAAATAGGCATTAGTGGTCATCACATGATTACAGTGATGATGATTACTAAAGTTAATAAACCCATCAATGAGGCCTGGGGAGTATTTATGCCAGAAAAATCAGATAGATAATTGTTAGCCTCCCACTTAGAAAATGAATGGACAGCATTCAGTTCCAAAACAATGGACGTAGAGGAATTATGGGCAAAGTATACACTGATTGCAATCACACTCTGGATATGTATGTACCAAAAAAGAGGATTAAGGACGAAAATGACCTATTGTGGTTTAATAATAAAATTCGGAAAATGCTGAGGAAGCAGTGATTGTTGCACACTTGGTTCAAAAAAGAATGCACAAGTGATGACAGACAAAACTTGTAGAAATTCGTGTGTATGTAGGAATACCAACATGTGAAGCATACAACAACTTCAAACTTGAAACTTCCCGGCAGATTAAAACTGTGCTGGACCGAGACTCGAACTCGGGACCTTTGCCTTTCGCGGGCAAGTGCTGTACCAACTGAGCTACCCAAGCATGACTCACGCCCCGTCCTCACAGCTTTACGTCTGCCAGTACCTCGTCTCCTACCTTCCAAACTTTACAGAAACTCTCCTGCGAACCTTGCAGAACTAGCACTCCTGAAAGGAAGGATATTGCAGAGACATGGCTTTGCTGCAGCCTGGGGGATGTTTCCAGAATGAGATTTTCACTCTGCAGCGAAGTGTGCGCTGATATGAAATGTCCTGGCAGATTAAAACTGTGTGCTGGACTGAGACTCGAACTCGGGACCTTTGGAAGGTAGGAGACAAGGTACTGGCAGAAGTAAAGCTATGAGGACAGGGCGTGAGTCACGCTTTGGTAGCTCAGTTGGTACAGCACTTGCCTGTGAAAGGTAAAGGTCCCCAGTTCGTGTCTGGGTCCAGCACACAGTTTTAATCAGCCAGGAAGTTTCACATCACCGCACACTCCACTGCAGAGTGAAAATCTCATTCTGGAAACATCCCCCAGGCTGTGGCAAAGCCATGTCTCCGCAATATCCTTTCTTTCAGGAGTGCTAGTTCTGCAAGATTCGCAGGAGAGTTTCTGTAAAGTCTGGAAGGTAGGAGACGAGGTACTGGCAGAAGTAAAGCTGTGAAGACAGGGTGTGAGTCATGCTTGGATAGCTCAGTTGATACAGCACTTGCCCGCGAAAGGCAAAGGTCCCGAGTTCGAGTCTCGGTCCAGCACACTGTTTCAATCTGCCAGAAAGTTTCATATCAGCGCACACTACGCTGCAGAGTGAAAATCTCATTCTGGAACTTCAAACATCCACTGTCATGCCTTCATGTAAGATCTTGCCAAGGACCTGAGAAAATACTGATCATACATAAAATCACTGAACGGGTTGAAGGCTTCTATCTTGTTAATAGTCAACAAGCCCAGGGTGGCAACAGAAGACAGCCAAAGGAAAGCTCAAGTTTTAAATTTCACATTTCAGAAATCATTCATCCAGAGGGTGAAAAGCACCAAGTGACTGGAATAAAGTGCAGGTGGCTCCTGTACATAAGAAAATGAAAATAATGGTTCCACATAGTTAGAGACCAATATCATTCAGTCAGTTTGTTGAAGAATACTTGAACACATTCTGAGTTTGAAAATAAGAAATCTCCACAATACAGAAAAGGTTCTGTACACAAATCAGCATGCATTTTAAAAGTATCACTGATGTGAAACTCAGCTTCCTCTTTTCTCATGCGATATCCTGCAAATCATGGATGAAGAACAATAGCTAGGTATGTCACTGTAGACTATTGATGAAGGTCTGAGCATAATACGGATTAGATTCCCAGATATGAGAGTGGCTCAAAGACTTCTTAAATAATAGAACCCAATACTTTTAACACATGTGAGAGAGGAGTTGATTATGCTGTTTTTGAATCTGAATGATACCATACTTCATGAAAATAAAAATTAAGATTATTACTGTTGCTATTACTGAAATATATTTCAAATGGGAAAGTATCTGCACAGAAATCTTCATAAAATAACAATACATTCATAATCATTGCACCAGCTTCATTCAAGAGATGGTAGGACAAAGTGAGAAGTAAAGATGGACTGAGAGGAAGAGAAATATGATATGGAATAGGTTGGTTGGTTTGTGGGGGTTAAAGGGACCAGACTGCGATGGTCATCGGACCCTTTTTCCAAAAAAACTAAAATCACCCACAGAGAATAAAAAGAAAACGAACAACAGATACGACGTCAGACGACACAGGACAAGAAAGATTCAGACAAATTAAAATCATACAGAGTGCGACGGTGGTTGGTCGACCATAGAGAAAAAAAAAGGAAAAGCCAACCACCGAGAACACATTAAAAACTCAGTTTAAAATCAGAGGCCAAAAGCCAGAATCAACACTAAAAAACATAAACACTCAGATTAAATGATATATATTAAAAAGGCAGGGAGCGTGTCAGGCAGCGCAAATGTCTGCCTGAGCACAGCTAAAAAGCGACACTCCAACAAAATGTGGACCACTGACAGAACAGAGCCGCAGCGACATAGGGGTGGGTTCTCACGGCGCAATAAGTGGCCGTGGGTCATCTGTGTGTGCCCAATGCGCAGTCGGCAGAGGACGACAGACTCCTTGCGAGAGGCTCGCACAGAGGAGTGCCACACAGTCGTCGTCTCCTTGACGGCACGGAGTTTGTTAGGGGTGGCCAGACCGCACCATTCAGCGTCCCAAAGCGAGATAACTTTGCGGCGTAAGACTGCCCTCAAATCAGTCTCCGGGAGGCCAACGTCCAGAGATGGTGTACTGGTGGCCTCTTTCGCCAGGCGGTCCAACAATTTCATTGCCAGGTATCCCAACATGGCCTGGGGTCCAAACAAAGACCACAGAGTGGCCGCAAACAATGCCAGAGCCCTGATACGTTGCGAGGATGGAAAGAAAGCGGCGGCGGAAGGCCTTCGGAGGGACTGAGTCCTTCGGGCCCTGTGCCAATTCCAGCTGAAGGCGAGGGCGAGGCACACACCACGGGGGTGTACGCAGAGGTGCCCGGAAAGGAGGCAGAAGAGGTAAAGCCCCAAGCCCGGGGAGAAGCTCTCTGACGCAGACCGCGATCGTACATCCAGCCCTGGGCCGATGTTCTGGAAGATGGACGTGTGACTGTGGGAACAGTAAACGATAGTTAGGATGCCCGGGCAAGCTGAAAACATGGGCAGCATAAGCGGCCAGCAAATGTTGGCACTGTAACCGCAGTGGAGGGATACCCGCCTCCACAAGTATGCTGTTCACAGGGCTGGTCCGGAAAGCACCAGTGGCAAGGCGTATCCCGCTGTGGAGGATTGGGTCCAGCACCCGCAACGCAGATGGGGATGCTGAGCCATAAGCCAGGCTCCCAGAATCCAGAAGAGACTGGATTAACGCCTGGTAGAGCCGTAAGAGAGTAGATCGGTCGGCGCCCCAGCGGGTGTGGCTCAAGCATCGTAGAGCATTTAAATGCCACCAACACATCTGTTTAAGCTGCCGAATATGAGGCAGCCAAGTCAACTGAGCATCAAAAACCACCCCCAAAAACCTATGTGACTCCACCACTGCAAGAAGCTCGCCGTCAAGATAAAGCTGCGGCTCCGGGTGGACAGTGCGTCGCCGGCAGAAATGCATAACGCAGGTCTTGGCTGCCGAAAACTGGAACCCATGAGCTACAGCCCAAGACTGCGCCTTATGGATAGTGCCCTGTAGCTGACATTCAGCAGCTGCAATGCCAATAGAGCTGTAGTAAAGGCAGAAGTCGTCAGCATACAAGGACGCTGAGACAGACATTCCCACCGCCGCAGCAAGCCCGTGAATGGCTATTAAAAACAGGCAGACACTTAAAACAGATCCCTGTGGCACACCGTTCTCCTGAACTTGGGAGGAACTATGGGAGGCCGCGACTTGCACGCGGAAGGTACGATACGACAGAAAATTTCTGATAAAGATTGGCAGAGGGCCCCGAAGGCCCCATCCATGAAGCGTAGAAAGGATGTGATGACGTCATGTCGGATCGTACGCCTTCCGCATGTCGAAAAAGACAGCGACCAGGTGCTGACGGCGGGCAAAGGCAGTACGGATGGCCGACTCCAGGCTCACCAGATTGTCGGCGGCGGAGCGGCCTTTACAGAACCCACCATGAGATGGAGCCAGAAGGCCCCGAGACTCCAGTACCCAATTCAAGGGCCGGCTCACCATCCGTTCAAGCAACTTGCAAAGAACGTTGGTGAGGCTAATGGGATGGTAGCTGTCCACCTCCAAAGGGTTCTTGCCTGGTTTCAGAATGGGGATAACAATACTTTCCTGCCATTGCGACGGAAACTCACCCTCGACCCAAATACGGTTGTAAAGGTCGAGGAGGCGTCACTGGCAGTCCACTGAAAGGCATTTCAGCATCTGACAGTGGATGCTATCTGGCCCAGGAGCGGTATCAGGGCAAGCGGCTAGGGCACTGCGAAATTCCCACTCACTGAATGGAACATTGTACGATTCTGGACGGTGGGTGCGAAACGAAAGGCTCCGACGTTCCATCCGCTCTTTAATGGAGCGGAAGGCCACTGGGTAATTAGCAGAACCGGAATTCACAGCAAAATGCTCTGCCAAGCGGTTGGCAATTACATCGGAGTTAGTACAAATTGCTCCATTCAGTGAGAGCGCAGGGACACTGACAGGGGTCCGATAGCCATAGAGGCGTCGAATCTTGGCCCAGACCTGCGATGGAGTGACATGGAGGCCAATGGTGGACACATACCGCTCCCAGCACTCCTGCTTGCGTCGGCGGATAAGGCGGCGGGCTCGTGCACGAAGCCGTTTGAAGGCGATAAGGTGTACGATGGAGGGATGTTGCTTGTGACGCTGGAGCGCCCGCCGGCGATCTTTAATCACTGCAGCGATCTCAGGCGACCACCAAGGCACAGTCCGCTGCCGAGGGGACCCAGAACAACTGGGAATGGCAGATTCTGCGGCAGTAACGATGCTGGTGGTGACTGAGTGAACCACCGCATCAATGTCGTCATTAGAGAGAGGCTCAATAGCGGCAATGGAGGAGAACAAGTCCCAGTCAGCCTTATTCATAGCCCATCTGCTGGGGCGCCCAGAAGAGTGACGCCGTGGCAGTGACAGAAAGATCGGAAAGTGGTCACTACCACACAGGTCGTCATGCACACTCCATTGGACAGACGGTAAGAGGCTAGGGCTACAGATCGAAAGGTCAATGGCGGAGTACGTGCCATGCGCCACACTGAAGTGTGTGAAGGCACCATCATTTAAAATCGAGAGATCGAGCTGCACCAATAAATGCTCAACGGTGGCGCTTCGACCTGTTGCCACTGACCCACCCCACAGAGGGTTATGGGCGTTGAAGTCGCCCAGTAACAAGAAAGGTGGCGCAGCCAGGACCTGCTGCACGACAGCACCATCTGGTGGCAGGTAAAGGCTGCAGACGGTAACAGCCTGTGGCGTCCACACCTGAACAGCGACAGCCTCTAAAGCTGTTTGTAGAGGGACAGACTCGCTGTGAAGAGAGTTAAGGACATAGATGCAGACGCCACCAGAAACCCTTTCATAAGCTACCCGGTTCTTATAATAACCCCGATAGCCACGGAAGGCGGGGGTTTGCATAGCTGGAAACCAAGTTTCCTGAAGAGCAATGCAGAAGAAAGGGTGAAGGCTGATAAGTTGTCGGAGCTCAGCTAGATGGTGGAAGAAACCGCTGCAGTTCCACTGGAGGATTATATTGTCAATGTCTGAGAAAGGCGTGACGGGACTGGGAAGGCAGATTACGCCGATGGGTCACCTGCTGCCTCCGATTGAGCACCTGTGCTAGTGCTATCAATGGTGTCTGAGGGACCGGCGAGATCGAGGACCTCAGCGGACGCCAGAATCTCCATCTCATCCTCCGACGCAGAGTTGGAAGATTGCGGTGGGACAGGTGCCACCGCAATGTCAGGATGCTTGGGAGCCTTTTTCTTCTACTGCTTTGCACGCTGTGCCTTTGGTGGGTCTGGCTGGGAGGGCCCCACTGGGTCAGTCTCAGGGACGGACGACGACCGTGAAGCCCACGACCAGCGACTGGTGGTTGTTTCAAAAATTTGTGGGTGTCCGCTTTGACACTGGGCAAAGCCTGGGATGGGAGGGCCCCAAGGGACCCCTTCCTGGGTAGAGTAGCCGAAGGAGTCTCACACTTCTCCGGCTGGGAAGGGGGAACTAATGTCCCCGATGGTTGGGGTGGTGTTGCTCCTGAAGTAGATGGAGCAGGAGCAACAGAGGGGGAAGTGCCCCCCACAACCAAGGGGGCCGGTGCATTCTGACATAGCTGAGAGGCAACAGTACGTGACGACACGGGAGAGGATCGTACCGGTGTTGCAGCAGCGGCATAGGTGGATGTCATTGGCACAGGATGTAGCCGCCCATATTTCCGCCTTGCCTCGGTGTAGGTCAGGCGGTCCAGGGTCTTATATTCCATTATCTTCCTTTCTTTCTGGAAGATCCTACAGTCCGGTGAGCAGGGGTAATGGTGTTCTCCGCAGTTAACACAGATAGGAGGCGGGGCACATGGAGTATTGGGATGGGAAGGACGTCCACAATCTCGACACGTGATGCCGGAAGTACAGAGGGATGACATGTGCCCGAACTTCCAGCATTTAAGACACCGCATCGGAGGAGGGATATATGGCTTCACATCACAACGGTAAACCATCACCTTAACCTTTTCGGGTAAGACATCACCCTCGAACGCCAAGATGAAGGCACCAGTGGCTACCTGATTATCCCTCGGACCCCGATGGAAGTGCCGGACGAAGTGAACACCTTGTTGTTTGAGGTTGGCACGTAAGTCATCGTCGGACTGCAGAAGAAGATCCCTGTGGAATATAATACCCTGGACCATGTTGAGACTCTTATGTGGCGTGATGCTAACTGAAACATCCCCCAACTTGTCACAATTGAGGAACCTCCGTGACTGGGCAGAGCGCTGTTTTGATGAGTACTGAACCAGTGCGCATTTTGGACAAGCCCTCCACCTCCCCGAACTTGTCCTCTAAATGCTCCACAAAAAACTGGGGCTTGGTCGACATCAACGATTCCCCATCAACTCGCGTACACACGAGGTACTGGGGTGAATATTCTCCACTGCCTTCTTGAGCCATACATTCGTCCCATGGAGTGGCCAGGGAGGGGAATGATCTCGGTTAGTATTTCTTGCCGTTGAGGTTAGACCTCGATCGCTTAGAGCTTGCTGGTGGAGGCCCACCAGCGAGAGATGATGTACCACGCTTCATTGCGGGTCATCCACCCTGATGCCACCCACTCCGACCAGGGGCTCTCCCCACGGGCGCCACCCAGCCACAGCAAAGACCACCTGGCAGGATGGCCTTTGCCGGGAGTCCCGATGCCCCAGAGGGATAGGCATCTACTCCTTGGCATATGTAGGGAGGTAGCAGCTCAGGCATCAGCAGTACGATCCCTGTGTAGTCAGGGGGCTACGACCAAGAGGGTACATGACGACCCCACCACAACAGACTGGCTACCGTGCTGGATGTCGAGTGTCGAATATCCATATGTGTCAGTAGGGCGAAGATGGAAGTTCATAATGGAGGGCATGTATGCTACCCAGAACATACAGCAGCTGATGTGGCCGGAAGCTCGGTGTAAGGCAAACTCCATGACAATATCGGTTGTGCCAGATCTAAGGGCAAGATGGATATAGAATGCACCACGTAAGGCGTCCTTCCCCAAATGGTACGCACTAACAGAAAATTTTGAAATTTAGTGGTCAAACCACTTAGTGGACCATCACATTAAGGCCGAAACGTTTGAGACTCCTTTTAGTCGCCTCTTACGACAGGCAGGAATACCGCGGGCCTATTCTTACCCCCGAACCCACAGGGGGGTGATATGGAATAAGTAGTGCCATTAAGAACCATGAGGTAAGCAGAAAAGGAGCTGAGGAAAAATCAAGATCTCGCTCCATTTTTACTACTCACTCTTTCCTTCATTACGTCTGACCTAATACTGCTCACAACTCTATCCCCCTCCCCAGTCACACCCTGTCATTCTCATCTCCTCTTGTCTTCATAGTGGATGGGTCACTCTCATCCTGGGAGTCTGAATAACATAACCCCCTTTTGTCCCTATGAAGAAACTTAACAGTTCCAAAACTAGATACAGTTTTATCTGATTTCAAATGTAGCTACCTAAGTTACTGGAACTTTTTTTCACAAAAATAAATACTATTTAGCCATTCTGCCTCCTCATAATTTTATAATTTTCTCGAATTAATCCTCCTTTTGAAATAGTGCATCCTAGATCACACATTGTGCTACTCCCAATTTTAGTAAAATATTTCTTGCAGTAGTATAAATATTTAGGAGATATAATATGTGTAATACAGGGTGTCCGAAAAGTCTTTCCCTGATTACATAAATTGATAACTCAGGCTAGAAGTAAGATACAAATATGAAACTTGTGTCGAATTGTTTACAACTATCAAAGATTTTTTTTTTTTTTTTTTTTTTAGGTTTGCAGTACGTAAGTAGTGGATTAGGTGCAGTGCCCAAGAAGCCATGTTAACCAATCAGGAGAAGGCATAGCGTGTCCTGTGGTACCATGAGACACGATCACCAACCACAGTGCAGAGACACTTCCAGACAACTTTTGGAAGGAATACACCTGATGTCAAGAGCATTAAAGCCTAGTATAAGAGATTCAACAACACAGGATCTGTTGCTGCCCTTTGAAGGTCTGGTCGACCAAGAACCTCAGCAGACAGGGTGGAAGCTGTAAGGCAGTCTTTTCTGCGAAGTCCGAAGAAATCGGTGCGCAGGGCCTCACGTGAATTACAGATGCCAAAAAGCTCTCTCCATGGCATTTAACACAAACGTTTATTGTTTTGTGCATACACAGTGCAAATCGTTCAGGCCTTGTTGCCCAATGACAGTACATGTCGATATGACGTTGCAGTCGAAATGCTATCACGTATTGAGGATGATGATGGTTATCTCAGACGAATTGCCTTTTCCGACGAAGCGACCTTTTTTTGTCAGTGGAGCAGTGAATCACCATAACGTGCGCATTTGGGGTTCACAGCCCCCTGGCGAGGTCATGGAGTGCACCAGAGGCAGCCCAAAGGTGAATGTTTGGTGCGCGCTATTGCACGATTGAATTATCGGGCCATTCTTCTTCGCTGAGGCTACCATCGCATCTGCAGTGTATCTGGACATGTTGCAACTGTATGCTGTTCCTCAGCTGCTTCAGTATCAACCTGATGTCTTGTTTCAGCAAGACGGTGCACCGCCTCATTGGGGTTTGGACGTCCGTGCCTATCTCGATATGATTTTTTGCGCGATGGATTGGTCGTGATGGGCCAACGGTTTGGCCTCCATGCTCTCCTGACATAACCCCATTAGACTTCTTTTTATGGAGTTATGTCAGGGATGAGGTCTACCGAACACATGTACCAGACCTTGAAACCCTGCGGCACCGGATAACCACAGTTGTTGAATCGATCCCTCCAGTGATGTTGGCAAATGTGTGGACGGAAATTGAATATCGCCTAGACATGCTATGTGCTACCAAGGGTGCTCATGTGGAAGTTTACTGATGTGTGAAAAAAACTTTGATAGTTTGTAAACAATTAGACACCAGTTTCATATTTGTATCTTACTTCTAGCCTGAGTTATCAATTTATGTAATCAGGGAAAGACTTTTCAGACACCCGGTAGAATAAAGAAAAATGCTGTAAACAGAAAAAAGTATGGTGTAGAAATGAAATGTATGTGAAGTGGGGAGAGGAAGGAACAGGAGGAGACAGGGTTAAGATAAACTGCACTGGATGTAACACGAAAGTGCATGAAAAGGCAGCAGTCATAAGCATGACTAACAACACAAATAATTTTAAATAACAAATTGAAATTATAAGCACACAATAATTCTTAACATCCATTGTTTTTAACCCTCGAGTGGGCGCACCTGTGTATAAAATGTGCCAACCAAAAATAAAATGATTTTGTGCGGTTCCATTCTTGTTCCACAACTGCACACCCATACCTATGCTTTCATGATTGCTTCATGTAAAACAGCGATAAATTGTGTTTTCATACATCCAAGTGAGCAACAGTATTATAAAATACAAAGTTAGCTCGGCGAGAAAAAATTTACCATCCATGCAAAAAAGTGACCCCGATTACGAACTAGCAACATAATCCCACATTGAGGCAGTTGCCTACAAGATAATTAGTGACCAAATAAGCAGCTGGCTGGGGTCTGATGCAACTGCCCTGCTTGATGCTTCGAGTGGGTCATTATTGTCTCTGTAACACTGTCCTTGGCAACAGAATGTTATAGCGAAAATTTATTTTATTGTTGTTTAATGAAATGGCGGTTTAGGACGTATTATGTAAGTTTATTTTCTTGCTGTTTAAATAAACAAAGATTAAACTGTGATTTTGATCATACATAAAGTTAGCTATTCCATACAAGTGTACAAAGTGCACGGCACACAAGCTCGTGTTATGAAAAACAGCGTGCCCTCTCGAGGGTTAAATACAGTGTGCTCTCCCCCTCCCCCACCTCCTTTGTGTGGGGGAGAGCAGAAGAGTCAGGCACACATCTGCCCATATCTGCTATTAATTTTTATGTAAATTTCTATGCAAATGATCTACATAACAATATTTCACTGAAAAAGTGTGTCATTTTAGGAGAGCAACTGAAATATCAGGAGGGAAAAAAGAATAAGAGCCATGTAACATGCAAATAACTAACATGGAGTGTGTGAAACATCAAGTTTATGATGACAGGGAGAAAAATGGTGAACTATCGTTCCTGGACATGTTGATGTGGAGAAAAGAAGATGGCACCTTGGGTCACACTATGCACCATGAACTTACACACATGGACTTACATACTTATACATGCAGCCAATCAGCTGTCACAATTCTGCACAACAAAGTGGCATGCTTGTGACACTGTTCCACAGAGCAGAAGCCATATCAGATTTAGACAGCTTATCTGATGAGCTATGCCACCTCTGTACCATATTTTTAGATAATGGATATTCTGAACGCAAGATATGCCATGCCTTGTACCCAGTACATGCTAGACAGAGTGAGGAGCTGGAAGAAAGTGGAAAACAAAGAGGAATGGTCATCTTGTCATATGTTGGTGGTATTTCTTCAAAAATAGGAAGATTATTGGAGAAACATAAAGTTAAATGTGTCTTTGTCTGCTAACAAAACTCAGAGCTCTTTTAGGCTCACTGAAAGATAATCTTGGTTTAAGAAGGCCTAGTGTCTATCAAGATTCTCTGTAACTGTGGGTTTATCACATACTGTAAAAACTTGTCGCAACATGTAGGACAGACATGTTAACATCGACGACACAAACGTCTGGTGTAGCGAGAGAAATCTGCATTGGCTGAGCATCGTCTCAGATCAATACACATTATGCAATATAAAAACATGAAGATTCTCTTGTCACTGTCTTCATATTAAGACAGTGTTATTAAAGAAGCAATGGAAACTCGTAGCTCGACTAATCTGTTGAACAAGGACACAGGGTACCAACTTAGAACAGCATAGCATCCAGCACTGACCATGTTAAAATCACGGCGACCACAAAGAAGAGCTTTTGTTCATACAAGGAATGTTCATGCTTGCACAGTTTCTTCTCAGACTGCCATAAACAGGAAGATGTCTGACAGCTGCGCTGATAAAATATTGTGGAAATTTCACGACGACATCAGACATCTCATCCGACAACAAGTTATAACTTACACCTAGTCTGTTGAAATGACACATAAAAACCCTGTAAACTTTTTGCATTGTAAATGTGTTTATGATTATGCTTTCTCTACATGCAAAATGAGAAACTTTATAATGTATTAAAATATTTGTTCTGGATCTAGTGACTAACAGGAAGAGCAAAATACTTAATAATGAATTGAAAATATGCACACTCAATTTAATACAAACCTAGAGCCTGTAGTTGGCAGCATAGTGCTAACCTGGCCTTCAAACGTTGTCTAATGCCTCTCATCACATTTTCAACACAAGCCTGGCTCACTGCAGTTTTTGGCTGTGAGAACATGAAACAATTTTTAAAGCGCATAGTCAAAATATAGCAATGGAAAACCCAGCATGGACTGTGACAATATTATGAAAAGAATAATTGCTACTCATCATATAATGGAGATGCTGAGACGCAGATAGGCAAAACAAAAAACACACGCTGTGGTCTCAACAATCAGAGACTGCGATGACAGGGAGAAAAATGGTGAACTATCGTTCCTGGACATGTTGATGTGGAGAAAAAACTCAGCACGCTGTCACAGAGACCCGTGTCGTATTTTGTACCATAGCTATTAAGTTGAAATCTCTCCCTAATGTCATGGCTCGAATGAAAAGTTTGTGTGGGCTATTCAAGTTTTCCCTGAAGCATTCAGTTCTGTTTGCATGAGTGTGTGTACGTCCTATCTCTGATGAATCCATTGTTGGCTGACAGATTATTTTCTGACAGTCTTTTCATGGTGCCTATCTGCGACTCAGAATCTCCGTTATATGCTGAGTAGATACTACCCTGTTCATACTATTGTTACAATCAAAATATATTATTTCTGTTAACACTTAATTACAATTTTTTTAGCACTGCACGGCTCTTCTCAAATGTACATAATATGGAAGTTTATCCTTAACAATAACAAAGACAACAAGTTTAACATCCAAAAATTACATAAGAAAATGCAGCCACAATCAGATCAAATAAAACACACATAATGCAAGTGCACCTCTTCACACAGGCTGTTGCAGATAAATGCAAACGCTTGTTCACTAATACAGAAATAATTTCTAATCACACCTTTTGTTCAGAAATATAGTTTAGTTGAAATCAAGCCAGTCTGTTGCCCCTATCTGAGTTTTTGCTTTGTTTCTAGTAACTCCATCCCCTATGGAAAGTAAAACATCAGTTACTTTTCCCCACGTAAAATCTGGAAAATACCATTAGCACGCTGTCACAGAGACCCGTGTCATATTTTGTACCATAGCTATTAAGTTGAAATCTCTCCCTAATGTCATGGCTCGAATGAAAAGTTTGTGTGGGCTATTCTTCAAGTTTTCCCTGAAGCATTCAGTCACTATCTACCTGAGACGGAGGTTCATAAAAGAAACTGACTGTAACTTTTATTACGCCCATCTGACTCACCTGATTTCACCAGACTATATCTTCTATATGAGTGAAGATAGAAACATTGTGTGTGAATATTAATTTATGAATGGAACTACAAAGTTCCTATTTTCAAACGAACTATCATATTTCACAAGGCTATATGTTTTACAAGCTTGCACATACTGACTTATGAGTACTTTGCATGAATACGTTCAGGATTTGCCTCTCACAGGTATTCACGGTGCCCTCCCACTGGAAACACAATAAACATCTACTATCTAACTGACACTCAGACTCATCCAAAACTATTGCTATGCAGCACCACAGCTCAACCAGAGTTGTTGGAAGGGGAGGCACATAGATGAAATCTTTCACAAAGCAATCCCCTTCCCCAAGACAGGCGAGGGGGGAGGGGTGGGGCAGAGGGACACCATCATGAGATCAGGCAACCTTGAAGACCAATAGTGTAATGCGGGATTGATATGCCCTTTATGGCGAAACTGTTGAATGTGCTTTATGTCTTGAAGGAGAATATTCTAGGTATTTCCCCTTATATAAACCCCTAGTAACTTGAAACTATTGCTGCCAGCATTAACTGCTTGAAGCAGTAGGAAGTGCAGTGCCATACTCTCAGAGAAAATCATGGCACACAATTGAATCGAACCTGCTGAAATGGAGATTGCGAGATGTTTTTTGTTGCTGTGTTAGCATTATCTTGATCTAATGCACACTGAGTACCAAATGAGTGAGCGACCCTGGTGGTTCCACACTGCTGGTACCCACATGTACCAATATCTTCCAACTGGTGCCTGGGTAAACTTTTAGTTTTTATGCATAAGTTAAAATTTAAGCTATTTTCCTATCTCAGTTCAATACAAGATCCGTATTTACTTTAATCTAAGCCACACTCAAATCTAAGCCGCACCTGTAAACTGAGACTCAAAATAAGGGGAAAAAAAATTTCCCGAATCTAAGCCGCACCTGAAACTTGAGACTCAAAATTCAAGGGGAAAGAAAAGTTTTAGGCCGCACCTCCAAATCTAAACAAAGTTGGTCCATTGTAATATGAGACACAATTTAGGTCAAATGAATGATGATACAGCTACAGTAGTTTGGTTCGAGTCGTAAGCTTAGCAGTTAAGCTTTACTGGGTGCCATTGCTATGTGTCATGCGCTCCATCCGTATTTATACGGGTACCCTCCCTTTTTCACATGCTTCATCTGGTTTGAATTGATTGCTTATTTTTCTTTGATCTGATAAGTGCCGTTCTCTTTGTTATAGGTGTTTACGTCACTCTAAGCTGAAAATGTATTACTGTACTGTGTCATGCATTGTTTGTCGCATTCTGATAATGAGTGTTTACGACCTGTTGCCGCTCGTGGCATGACTTGCTTTTGTGTACGCTACCACCGCTTACAATTTAAAAAACAAAAAGAGAGAGAGAGGAATCGTCTCATTAACGAAGAGACTGCATGGCAAGAAACTGCTATTTGTTGTCACTTACACTGCTGCTTTCTTTGATAATGATCAACAAGAACCAAATGATAGATTGCGTATGATAGAAGATGTTCTTAACGAGAGTTTAGCGAAAATTTTTCTCTGTTTGAATCTTTGCAGGTGCCTCTTTAGTACATTACATTCTGCACAAAAATAAGAGTCATCTTAGATTTAAAAATCTAGTCAAGTGCCGTGCTTCATTTTTGACTGTATCACTATTAGGCATAAGAATAATACAAATATAAACATGACATGATATGTATATTCTTCCGCATTTGCTGTTGTCTCACTCTAGCTTCGTAGTTTATTAGGCAGACAGGATTTAAATGAGATAGCAGCAAACAAAAGAATACATGGCAAAATGTTTATATTCGTATTATTCTTATGGTGAAGAGAATACTGCATGTGATCCACAATTCATAAAAGTTCCTATTAGCAACCATCTCTTCTCACAGGCAGGAAAAAAATTCAGAACGTAGAGTTGGCCATATTGACAAACATCCCAAACAGTCTTGCCAGTTGGATTTTCGTAGTACATCGAAATGCTGCTACATTCGAAGATGAACAATACGGAATTTGTATTTACTTCGTTGGATAATGTATGAAAATGCAGTGGTCGAAACTCGGGGCGGAGAAAAAAGCTCATCTTCCACCTTTTTTTTTTTATTTATTTACTGGCGCAGAGGTTTTGGCGCCGGTTTTTGTCTTCGTGCCTACAAACATGCCTGTGTAGCGCTACATATATTCAACGGCAGAAGTTAGTTGTGGCAGCGCCTACCAACATTTTTCCGAACTTCCGCTTACTTTGTACTTGATTCTAAGCCGCAGGCGGTTTTTTGGATTACAAAAACTGGAAACTGTGAACTGTGACTGACACCCGAACAACAGGGAACTAACATGCATCGAGATTAAAAAATAGTGCATTGATAATGGCTAGGCACTTGCAAATAGCTGGATTTAAAAAGAAAAAAAAGGCTGACTGCTGTGCTCTATCATTTATAAAAAAACACCTATTTGGTGTCCGTGATGATAAAATGACAATGGGGAACAGCAATATGAGATCTGCAGTTTTCTGTGTGATTACAGCCATGTTCTTCATTTTCTTCACTAGACCATTCAGACACATTGGATACCAGAACGTTTTAGATTCATATTAAAACATTGTACACACAGAATATGGAACACATTCTATATTCCAATCTTCAGGAAAGTTCCAGAAACCTTCAATAAAACCTAAAAGCACATCCTTTCTCCCATGAAGGTAATGATAGCAAGAGGTTGAGGTTCACGTGACAGGTAATGATAGAAATGTGAAAACTGTACAAATATCTGAAGAAACTGCACAGTTCGTTGTTGCTAAAGATCATGTAGCTGGATGGCGTGTCTGAAATATGTAATTACCTCAGGTAATCATACACTTTACTGCTCAGACATGGTGTCATACTTAATAAGCTGTGCAGCTAACCTAATGTGCCCTCATATTTTAATCTTGCCACAATTTTTTATTTCTCCTGGCATTATGGTTTTCTGTGGTAACTTATGTCAAAGCATGCATGACATGTGATACATCTGTGATAATTTTCCTGCCATTGATGATTGTTCAGAACCAAAACTGATAGCAAAATAAAATAACATTATTACAGACAGCACAGTGTTACGCATTTTTTAAAAATTTGTACATGCTGTTGACCATCGCCTAAGAAAGATGATTCTACAAAGTTCAGGTTTTACCGACTGATGTACAAAACCCTAACAATGTTGTAAAAGGGGAAAAAGCAGTGGCCCTCATGTACATTAATAGTAACAGCAGCAAAAAATTGCAGCCATTAATAACAGTGAGGTTTTAAATACCCAGGTGATCTGAAAACATGAAAACACTACCACGCAGCCACGATTTTATTAGCAATGCCTGGAGAGCTGCTGAAATTTGTATGTAGTTTCTTAGGAGTTTAGATGCCGAGATGGGTGCAGCACGAAGAAAGATCATTCTTCTTACTGGTAGATGCCGTGCACACCCAAAGCTAATGACACTCCTCAAGGAATGTACTACCTGTTAAATGTACAAGTCAAGTGCAGCCTCTACACCTAAAGGTAATTCATCCTGTGAAACCTAAATACAGAATTGCTATTTTGCAGAGGTCAACAGAATGTATGTAATGAGAATAAATGTTTTACAGGCTATAAACATGTTTGTTGCTGCCTGGAATGCTGCAACCCAACAAACTGTTTTGAATTCTGCTGGTTGTTCTGTACCAGTTGAGGATGATTTACCCAAATGCTGTTAACCCATAATCCAGTACATGTAACTGTTGTGACAGTGCCACGACATTTAACAGTGCCGCCACGACAGTACGCGCAAACGGTGATAGAGGCGATTCGCAACTTGGCTGAGCGCGGGAGCGCCACCGAGCTATGAACGGCGCTGGCCGCATGTCACGGCACGGCAGTCGAATAAGAGATACTGAGTTGTTATCATGTAACGAGCTATTGTTCCTAAGTGAGTGTGTTTGAATATCCACGCAATTATTGGTGATTAAAGGTTATAACACTTTTGGGCGACGAGGTCGGATATTTTCACTGCGTTGTGGATTTGTGTGTTCGTGACGGGGCAGACATGGAACAGCTTATGCAAGCACTCATTGAACAACAAACACAGCTGACGGCTGCTATTCAGGCACAACAAACACAGCTGACAGCTGCTATTCAGGCGTTGTCGACGTCGCTTACTCATCGTCTCTCTTCCTCTTCTCCGCCTCCATTCCCTCCTTACGACGAGGCCGCTGAAGACTGGGAGGATTATGAGAAGCGTTTGCGGCAACACTTCTTGGCTTTGGCATTGTTGACGCTCCTATGTGTAAGTCATTATTTCTATCTTGGATTTCCCCACGGCTCTATCAGCTGATACCTCAGTTAGCCCCTCTGCGGGAACCTGCCTCTCTGTCCTTCCAAGAAATGTGTGACTTATTGTCTAACTATTACCGAAAAAACACCCACGTCGTTGCCGCCCGCGTGGCGTTCTACCGGTGTCGTAAACAGCCCCATCAATCTTACCGGGCTTGGGCGGCGGAACTATACGGTCTGAGTAGGAAATGTCAGTTTGTCACAGACACTCATCATGAGTCTTATGCTGATTAAATGGTTAGAGATGCTATTCTACGGCTTGCCCCTGATAATGAAGTTCGGCAACGTGCCCTACAACTGCCAAACCCGTCGTTGTCGGAAGTTCTAAGCATCGCTCAATCCTTTGAAGTGTCTCGCGCTGCTGGCACGTAAATAGACGCGTGGTGTGTTGTAGGCGCTGTACAGTCAACTTTCGACACGGACAATTTGCCTGTTTCACAGGAGAACGAAGATGTGGCGGCGGTTCACTCGCGTAAACAACGTCGCGTTGGGTTGCAACGCTCGCAGAGCAAACAGCAACCACAGAAGCAGGTTCGCCCTGCACTTCCTTCTTGTCCACGTTGTTTCGTACAGCATGACAGGGCCGCGTGCCCAAAATGTTGGGCCACGTGTAATTCACGTAGGAAAAAAGGCCACATTGCTTCTGTGTGTCAGTCCCCTAAAGTTTCTGTCGACGAGGACGAGGCATCGGACATGGATGTTAACTGTGTGCTTTCTCAAACAAATAAGTTGTTTGTTAGTGTTCGTGTTCTGGATAAAGACATTTGCATGCAATTGGACACTGGCTCTGCAGTAACTCTCATTAATTCTCGCACGTATTTGGAGTTGGGCTCCCCTCCCTTGTCTCCAGTTACGCGAAATCTGAGAACTTATAATAAACAGAAAATTCCTATCACTGGCCAGTTTGATGCTTCCACTGCCTACAAGTCTGTTGTTAGGCCCCTCACGTTTTATGTGGTGGATCATGCGGGCACTGAAAACCTGTTCGGTTATGATGCTTTCCAGTTGTTCGGGTTCTCCATTGATGATGATGTGCACCTCATATCTGAGGATATTCCGTATCAACAGCTGGATGGATTGTGTTCTGAATTTTCGTCTGTGTTCACTGCTGGTCTGGGTCGTGCCAAGGATTTTGAAGCCCACATTACTCTTAAACCTACAGCTCGCCCTAAGTTTTTCCGGGCACGCCCTATTCCGGTGGCGTTGTGTGCACCTGTCAAGGCTAAGATAGACAGGTTAACAGCTTCAGGGATTCTCCTTCCTGTTACCTCCAGCGAATGGGCATCGCCAATCGTGGTGGTTTCTAAACCAAACGGGAGTCTGCGATTGTGTGGTGATTTTAAAGCCACTGTCAACGCTCAGAGCCTCATTGACACTTATCCTCTTCCCCGTCCTGAGGAGTTATTTACCAAGCTCGCTTGGGGCCAGTTCTTTTCCAAACTGGACTTATCGGAGGTGTACCATCAGTTGCCGTTGGATGCTTCTTCCAAGGAATTTCTCGTCATCAACACTGCTTGTGGGTTGTATCAGTACCAGCGGTTACCATTTGGCGTCGCTAGCACGCCGGCCATTTTTCAGCGGTTTTTGGAACAGCTCATGGCTTCCGTTCCCGGCTGCATAAACTATTTGGATGACATTGTTGTCACGGGGGCCTCCACTGAGGAGCACCTTCGCAATTTGCGTTCACTGTTTCGGGTTTTGCATTCGGCTGGGTTGAGGTGCAATCTGGACAAGTCATAGTTCTTGCAACCCTCCATTGTGTATCTTGGTTTCCACTTGTCCCGTGAGGGTATACATCCTATACATCAGCACGTTGCGGCCATTAACGCTCTACCCCGGCCGTCTACGGTCAAAGAATTTCAGGCGTTTCTAGGCAAGATTGCTTATTATCACAAATTCATTCCATCTGCGATGGCGGTAGCTCATCCTCTGCATCAGCTGTTACGCAAAAACGACCCTTTCTGTTGGTCCGATGAGTGTGAGCAGGCTTTTGTCCGCCTGAAGGCTCATTTGCAGTCGGCGCCTTGTCTTGCCACATTCCGTCCGGGTCAGCACTTGGTTCTGGCCACTGACGCGTCACGGTATGGCCTAGGGGCTGTTCTCGCCCATCGGTATGAGGGTGGGTCGGAACAACCTATCGCCTATGCATCCAAGACCCTCAACGATGCGCAACAGTGTTACTCTCAAATCGAAAAGGAGGCGCTCGCTATCATTTATGCTCTAAAAAAGTTCAGCATTTTTTTGTATGGTTATAAGTTTCACCTCATCACCAACCACAAGCCGCTGGTCTCTCTGTTCAGCCCATCGGCGTCTCTTCCGGATAAGGCAGCTCACCGCCTGCAATGTTGGGCCTTATACTTGTCTCGTTTTCACTATGGGATTCACTATCACCCCACGGCCCAGCACGCCAACGCTGACGCATTGTCGCGATTGCCGATGGGCCCCTACCCGGTTTTCGATCGTGATGAACTGCTCTGTTTCCACATTGATGAGGAAGAACATCGTGCGGTCGAGGGTTTTCCACTTACAGGTTCGCAGGTCGCGTCGGCTACTGCGCGGGACCCGGTCCTGCGTCAGGTGATCGGTTTTGTTCAACGGGGTTGGCCGGACAGGACCAAGGGCCAGGCATCGGATCCCCTTCGCAACTACCATGCCTTGCGCCTTCGTCTGCCTGTTCGTGATGGTGTTGTTCTTCTGGCCACGGATGGCGCATCTTCACGGGTCGTGGTGCCAGTCTCTCTTCGCAAAGATGTTCTCAAACTGTTGCATGAAGGCCATTGGGGTATTTCTTGGACTAAGTCCCTGGCCCGCAGGCACGTTTATTGGCCCGGTATTGATTCGGACATCGACCACATGGTTGCTGCGTGTGGTCAGTGTGCTCAACAACTGACTGCACCTCGTACAATGCCCTCTCCGTGGCCTGATCCGGTGCAGCCATGGGAATGGGTGCACGCTGACTTTGCCGGCCCCTTCCTCGGTACTTATTGGCTACTGTTGATTGACGCCTTCTCGAAGTTTCTGTTTGTTGTTCGATGTCCGTCGCCCACCACTGCGGCGACGACGCTGGTTTTGTCCAAAATCTTTGCGCTAGAAGGTCTTCCATCCACGATCGTCACGGACAATGGCCCTCAGTTATCTTCGCAGGCCTTCCGTGATTTTTGTACTGGACAAGGGATTCATCATGTTACAGCACCGCCCTTCCATCCGCAATCGAATGGGGAGGTCAAGCGCCTTGTCCGCACTTTCAAAGGCCAGATGAATAAAATTCCTTAGTGATTTTTCCACAGATGACGCTCTGCTGCAATTTCTGAGTTCTTATCACTTCACGCTTCTGGGTGATCGCAGCCCTGCTAAACTCTTGAATGGCCGCCAACCGTGCACTCTACTGCACCTGCTTCACCCTGTCAGGCCTTGTGCTGTGTCCCCTAGTGCGGGAAAATACTCGGTGGGCGCCGACGTGTGGGCACGAGGGTATGGATTCCTGGGGTGGTCAAGGCTCTTTGCGGCCGCCGGCTTTGTGAAATACGTACGGACGACGGCATGGTTGTTCGCCATTACGACCAGATGCGCCCACGAGTGGTGGCCACGCCGGTGCCACCGCCCCTTCCTTCGTCTCCACCAGTCCGAGAAGCCAGTCCTGTCGCTGCTGCCGATCTACCGTACGTGTTGATGCAGCCAACGTCGCTACCGCTTCCGAGTACGCCGGAACCAGCCCAAGTCGCGACGCCGCCTTCTCCGGGACCCATCTCGCTGGAGCACAGCCCCAGGTCCAAGACACCTATGGATGCTGCTCCGGAGTTTTCACCCATCATCTCATCCACGAGGCACGTCCCACGCACGAGCTTCCATCCTGGACATTTTCGACCATACTCTCGTGTCCCTCCGCAGGATCTTCTCGGGGCCTCACAAGAGGCCATGAATGTCTCCGCACTGTCCATGTCTCCAAGGAAGTGAGTGTGTTTTTTTTTTTTTTTTTGTGACAGTGGTGTCTCATGCAGGGTTGAGCTTGAATATTGTACGAGAGGATTTGGGCCAATAGAGACAGACACATATACACAGTCAGTTTTTTTCCTCTGCTCCATTTACAAATGGAATAACAAAGAAAATTAATAATACTAGCAAGATGTGCACTCAGTATATACTACAGTGGCTGGCGGAGCACATGTGTAGATGTAGATACCTCCACCGTCTAGAAAGCATCAATAACAAACATTTCAGTAACTAATTTTTTACACTGATTACAGCCACTATTATCATTAGTGCTCACAGAAAAAGCTAAAAAGTCTGCATACCCCACAGCCATTTGAGGGAATCATAACTGTATTTTCAAAACTATGGACAATATCTTAACTGGCATGATCTAATATTAGGTTCACAGCATTTTTCCATTTCCTGCAATTACCTGAGTACCAGAGCCCTGGCTCCATGCTAAGTGTTAAGGCATATAGAGATGGTCATGCTACCAGTTCTCACAATAATCTTCAGAATGATTATCCACGACTGTCTCATTGTCTGTCATTAACTGTGAGGGGTGGACGAACTCGGCAGCTACTGTATTTACTCGAATCTAAGCCGCACCTTTTTTCCGGTTTTTGTAATCCAAAAAACCGCCTGCGGCTTAGAATCGAGTGCAAAGCAAGCGGAAGTTCTGAAAAATGTTGGTGGGTGCCGCCACAACTTACTTCTGCCGTCAAATATATGTAGCGCTGCACAGGCATGCTTTGTAGGCACGAAGATAAATGCTGGCGCCAAAACCTCTGCGTCAGGAAATAAATTACAAAAAAAAAAAAAAAAAAAAAAAAAAAAAAAAAAAAAAAAAAAAAAAAAAAAAAGGTGGAAGACGAGCTTTTTTCTCTGCCCCGAGTTTCGACCACTGCATTTTCATACATTATCCAACGAAGTAAATACAAATTCCGTATTGTTCATCTTCGAATGTAGCAGCATTTCGATGTACTACAAAAATCCAACTGGCAAGACTGTTTGGGATGTTTGTCAATATGGCCAACTCTACGTTCTGAATTTCTTTTCCTATCTGTGAAAAGAGATGGCTGCTAATAGGAACTTTTATAAATTGTGAATCACATGCAGTATTCTCGTCAACATAAGAATAATACGAATATAAACATATTGCCATGTATTGTTTCATGTTTGCTGCTATCTCATTTAAATCCTGTCTGCCTAATAAACTACAAAACTAGAGTGAGACAACAGCAAATGCGGAAGACTATACATATCACGTCATGTTTATATTTGTATTATTCTTATGCTTAATAGTGATACAGTCAGAAATGAAGCACGGCAATTGACTAGATTTTTAAATCTAAGATGACTCTAATTTCTGTGTAGAATGTAATGTACTAAAGAAGCGCCTGCAAAGATTTTCAAACGGAGAAAAATTTTCGCTAAACTCCCGTTCAGAACATCATCTATCATATTCAGTCTATTATTTGATTCTTGTTGATCATTACCAAAGAAAGCAGCAGTGTAAGTAACAACAAATAGCAGTTTCTTGCCATTGTTTCGCTAATGAGACGATTCCTCTCTCTCTCTTTTTTTTTTTTATTGAAAGCGGCGGTAGCGCGCACAAAAGCAAGCCATGCCGCGAGCGGCGACAGGCTGTAAACACGCACTATCAGAATGCGACAAACAATGCATGACACAGTACAGTAATGCATTTTCAGCTTAGAGTGATGTAAACACCTATAACAAAGAAAACTGCGCTTATCAGATCAAAGAAAAATAAGCAATCAATTCAAACCAGACGAAGCACGTGGAAAAGGAAGGGTACCCGTATAAATACGGACAGAGCGCCTGACGCATAGCAATGGCTACCTGGTAAAGCTTAACTGCTAAGCTTACGACTCGAACCAAACTACTGTAGCTGTATCGTCATTCATTCGACCTAAACTGTCTCATATTACAATGGACCAACTTTGTTTCAAGTTGGAGATACGGCCTATAACTTTTCTCTCCCCTTGAATTTTGAGTCTCAAATTTCAGGTGCGGCTTAGATTCGGGAAATTTTTTTTTCCTTGATTTCATGTCTCATTTTTCAGGTGCGGCTTAGATTCGAGTAAATACGGTAAGCATATTGGACACCAGGTGGAACTGTGGGTCTTAGACAAAAGCAGAGGCACTGCAGTCATCAACCAGATACCTACGCACTGTAAACTGCCAAAGATATTTTTCACAAACAATCCATAGGTACCAAAACACTGAAATGTTCCAAAACTGCAACCAAATTAAATGATGTCCATGATGTTAATCAAGACCAATTGGCAAGTTTGTTGCGGAGCCACTCCAGAAGTCATACTACAAATATACTGAAGTGTTCGTTACTGCTGTGTTGTTCTGCAATGTCAAAGTGAAGAAACACCATTCAATTTCAATATAACAACAAAATCCAACTTTATCAATTTGAGCCATAGGTTAAGCAGCAGTCTTTCGTCATCATCAGCCCCTTAATGCTTGTCTCACAAAAGTGAAGGGAGCAAAGAGTACAGGCAAAAGAATACGGAACAGTTTCTTTTCCCTCTCTGTTCCAAGTGAACACATCCAGATAATCACACCAGAAGAAGATAAGGGAATCAATGACAACTGGTACACTGGAGTATAACTTACTAAGATGAAGACTCATTCAACTGCATCTGTGAAGTAACTTACAGGTTGGCCAAAACACAATCATTTTTGAAAGAACTCCCAATCTGATCCCATCTGTATCCACCTCACAACCCAGAAGAGGCCCCATGGAACTTCTGCCCCTCCCTAATGCTAAAAAGTAACCTCTAGCATTCTCGTTTGGAGTCTTGGAAGAGGGTTTAGCACTGAATTACCTTTTCCAAGGTGGCATATCATAGGTGTCAATAAGTAGTCTGAAATGTACCGGGAGCCTCCAAAGTGTCCATACCACTGTCTCAAGACTACATAGTTCAGCAGGGATGCTATACGTACTGGAAATTCTGTGAACCTATGAGCATACGTGCAGCATGGTATCATGCTATGGGAAAATTATGACAAATGCTAGTGGTTGTAGCATACAGAAGCACCAGTTTCCCAGAAAAACCATGTTCTTAAGACTCTATCACTACTTTGCTGAGGAGGGCATCCAGGAATGGGGAAAACCATCTTTCTCCAGTTCCTTGGATGTGATGGTAATGAAGACAGTACAATCCACCACACACTCATGACTATATTAAACAAATGTCTCAATTGCACATGTGGAAAGATAAAAGTAAGGATAGTGCATTATGAAGTTTTTCAGTACACACTGTACGTGGTCAACTATAACCACCAAAACTGGCTACATTCCCTACATGTTTGTAAAAGTTATCAGAACTAACAATAGGCAGATGGGAGGACATTACAAAAATCTGAATTGTAATGTCCCTAATAATTTTACACACACAGTCATATAGCACACCTGTAAGAAGAAATAGACTATAGTTATCATTAACAAAATGGGCGATGAATTAAGTTAACTACTGTTCAATGAAAGGGATCTAATGGAAACAATATATGTTGCCTCTGTGATGCCCATATAGAGTACTGAGGACCCTTGTTCTAGATGGCTTACAAACAGTTGTTGACATTGAGGATGTAGTGTTGTATTCACAGAATTAGAAAGTGCAACGCTCCTAATGAGTTACACATTTCATTTTTTCAGATCAAGGTAGAAGGGAAAACAAAGACATCAGCTGGGATAAAGCACTAACTCGAGTGGGGGAGGTTAAGGGAAGCAGTCCATGTAGGCACTCACCTGAGCTGGATGTAGGAAATCATGAAGAAGCTAAACCGAGATAGGTAGCTGGGAAATAAATTCTTTTCCTGAATGAGAATCAAGTGCCTTAATTGTTCTGACATATGCCTATGATTACACACCTTCTTACTGAACAGAATGTGAGTGGAAGAACAAAAATTGGGAAGTTTGTAAGCTCAAGGAGGCTATAAAAACCGATTAAACAAAAAAGCCTATCACAACAGTTAACAACATTTAGTAGTTTTTATTGTGTTCTTCAGTCCAAAGGCTGGCTTGAAGCAGCTCTCAATATTAGTTTATCTGTGCAAGACTTTCTATGTTAACGACAACCTAAATCCTCTGAACCAATTATCTATAGTCAGGCGTTGTGCTACCTCTAAACTTTTTATTCCCAACACTTCCCTCTCTTACCACACTGACTATTTCAGACTCCCTCAGTTTCACAATAATTCTGCGACTTTCTGCAGTGTCACAATACTTCCATCCCTGTTGCCATGCAATGTAGTTTTCACATTTCTTATTTCTGGGACATAAAAGTCTGGGTTGATTTTTAAGAATGGAGAGACCACAAATGCATCAACTTTCAGAAGGTTTCCGCTATCAGCCTTCACAAATTTCCTTTCCATTTTGCTTAAAAGTTTTCCATCACTAATCAATGAAACCTTTTTGCAGAAAAAGTACTGGAAAACACTAGTAACTTCAGCTAACACCTTTATAACACACGTACAGCTTCGTCTTACTCCTAGCCTGTGATACCACCAGAGCTTCATCTAATAACAGAGAAATTTTGAACATGATCAAAACTTGAAATTTAATGATTATTAAGCTTTAACTAAATAAAAATAACAGTTATTTTATGAGAATATTGACCAAACATGCTATCTGAATGTTATAATAATTCAAAACAACAGCTAACCAAATCATATTTTTAACACAGGAATATAGCCTATTCTCTCAATGGGTCTGCTATCTTACGTAATCAGTCAATGTTGTCTGCTGGCATCTGGTATCTCACATTTAGCATACTACTCTTTTTTTAAAAAAATGGGAAAGTATGAGTAGAATTCACACTTAATTATGTATGTAGACTGTTCAGCTATTCTGGGAACAGAGAATCTCAACCATTTTTGACTGTTATCAATATCGATACTGGCAAGAGATTGGTCCCAAAGATTCCAAAGTTTTTGAGAAAGTTCTAATTACAACAATATAAACAAGACATAAAGTCATGCAGGAGTCATGCAACCATGATTACAATAACCAGTGGCTCTCCATTCAGGCTGACTGGATTGCAGTGGTAAAATCAGACATCAGGCAAGGAATGACTTTATTGCTCGTATGACGCATTTCAGAATTTATTCATCATCAAACAATGGAAAATTGAGGATGGAATATAACAATATCATGAAAAGGATAGTTGCTACTCACCATATAGTGGAGGTGCTGGGTTGCAAATAGGCACAACAAAAAGACTTTCGGAAAGTGAGCTTTCAGTCAACAAGACCTTTGTCGAAAATACACCACACACACACACACACACACACACACACACACACACACACAAAACTGCAGCTCACACACATGTGACCACAACCTCTGGCTGCAGAAGCCAGACAGCGAGCAGCAGTAGCACGTGATGGGAGAGGCAATCAGGTGGTGG
Source organism: Schistocerca americana (assembly GCF_021461395.2). Lineage (NCBI taxonomy): Eukaryota > Metazoa > Arthropoda > Insecta > Orthoptera > Acrididae > Schistocerca > Schistocerca americana. The sequence goes on from NC_060124.1 coordinate 529,617,104, forward strand.
GGGTAAGGAGGAGGCTGGGGCGGGGAGGGGAAGGGATAGAAGGAGGGTAAGGGCGGGGAACGATACAGTGCTGCTTGTGGCAGCGCACAAGGGTGAGGTTGAGAGAGGGTAGGGCAGCTAGGTGCAGTCAGGAGGCTAGGCAGGGGGAGGGGGGAAGGGAGAGGGGGGGGAGGTTGCGGAAAAAGACTTTGTAGTATCCTGTTCCCATTCCAGCACTACACAGCCCTCTATTCCACCAATGCACTTTCCGTCTTTTTACTTCTCTCCTTTCCTGCAACCCCCTCCCCCCTCCATTTTCTGTCTAACCACCAGACTGCACCTAGCTCCCTCTTCATCTTGTCCCAGTATGCTCTCACAAGCAGCACTTTAGCGTCACCCACACCTATCCTGCTATCCCTCCCCTTCCCAACCTAGCCTCCTGCTTACCCCGCCACCTGGGCGCGTCTCCCCTCATGGGCTGCTGCTCGCAGTCTCGCTTCAGCTGCCAGAGACTGTGGTCACATGCATGTGTATGTTGTCTTTTTTCAATGAAGGCCTTGTTGCCCGAAAACTCACTTCCCGACAGTCTTTCTGATGTTCCTATCTGTGACTCAGCCTCTCCGCTATGTGGCGAATAGTGACTATCCTTTTCATAATATAGATAATTAGATATCCAGGAGTGATAACTGCATGTAGATACGGCATTTCAAGTTGTATGTGATACAAACATTCGGAGGCTAGACTTGATACATCTATCTGTACCTGAGAAAAAGGATTTTTAATAGTTGGACAGACAGACAGACAAACAGACTGATGGATTTCCCCTAAGTTACACCAAACAGACTGACGGATTTCCCCAAGTTACACAATTTAAAAAGTCCCTTGAAAAGTGTAAACATGGGGTCTAGCTGTATCTAAATGACATAAAGACAAATACGAACAGCCATCTGAAGGTGAACATGTTAATCTGAAATTGTAGCATCATTATTTCTTACCACACAGAATAATTAACAACACCCGCTTTTATTTTCTGTTAACAATATTCAGGCCAAAAATTTCAAAGACTATACAAATTTGTATGTGATTGAAATACCTTCCTGAAATTATTGAAAACATTCGTTCTTTATTGCTTTCATATTTTTATATTCACATTAAGCAAGTGACAATATATACATGGTATCTCCTAACTACAAAAACAAAACCTCTTCCTCTATTTTAATCTCTATCAAAATGCATGCAAAAAGATATTTTATAAATGGTTTTACATCTTTATACCTGTGCTTCCATGATTTCATGTGATTTAGAACCTGTGAAATCCAAGCCAGCAATGTTTTGAGCCCATATGTAAGGAATGCCAAGTTCAGAAATATAGCTCCCAAACCCATCAAGTCCCATGTGTTGTAGCTGATACAAATTTGCAACATTTGGGCTGTCCAGTCCCAAGTCACTTGGGAAAAGTGAAGATAAAATGTTCTGAGGTGCAATCAGATCACTGAAAATGTCAAAAAACAAACAAATTTAAGAAGTATATACATACATCAAATTATGGTAGACTCATATTTCATATTATGGCAGTCTGTGTATTTTATGTAAATATTGAAACTTTATGAAACTCTTTATTGTTCAACACATTCTGTATACAGAACAAACAGCATGAAAATTAACATAACAGTATATATGAAACCAATGGAGAGAGTTACTTAACAAGATGGTCTAAAAACTACAGTTCTTTCTTCAATGTGTCTTATCAGAGGTGGTATGAACTTTATTTCTCAAACTTGAGATCTGGTGCAGCTACACAGTCATTTCAGCATCTAAAGTACGATATAGAATCTTAACTACTGTTCAATTTTCAAACATGCACCACAGCAGTAGAAGTCACTTCGAAGCCTGAAAAGGTTATGACCAATGAAGATCCAATCCCACACATCTTTATTCGCATTGACTTTTGCACAGTTTATGTGATACATCTGCTGACAAAATTGTAACATTAAATGATTCTGTGATAAATGACAAACATAAAAAAATCTTGCAGACTACAGCGTGAAACAAAAAAATTTATAACTCTGTGAAAGACAGATGTCTTTGATGTGGGGTGGGGTGGGGTGGTGGTGGTGGTGGTGGTGGTGTGTGTGGAAGGGGCGCATTGTACGCAACAACTACCTGGTACACCATGTGACTGAGCAACTTACTTTCTCTGGAGCAGAGAGATAGAATAACAAGGATGGACAGAATAAGAAGTGAAAGATAAGGAAGATTGTAAAGGAGTACTCTTACAGGAGCCGATAGAATCAGCAGAGCCTAAAACTGTCAGCACACAGGACGAGGCAGCTAATGTTGACGTGCACACACATGTGATATCTCACATCATGAGACACAGCACCATCTGCACATGGTACTAGCTGGTTGGTGTGATTTTGCGCTCTCCATTGGTTGGAGGTTGGCAGATTTATTTGGCTCACAAACCACAAAGTTTGATCACAAAAATGAATGCACATGGAATTCCCACCTTAGCTCTATTAAAACGAACGTTGTTCTCTCTTTGGTGAACATAAATAAAAAAATTTATAACCATGAATGTGTAATAAAACAAAAACGGAAAATACATGTCCACTCAGGAAAGATGTCAGCTAACAAAAGTTCACCAAATCAGAAAGACTCACTTCTGACACAGGGCACACTCATATTTACATAAAACCAAATATTACAGAAATTATTTCTTTTAATTTCATATGAAACTCCCACAAGCTTTTGGAAAATGCAAAGGTGGAAAAAGAAGAAGAAGAAGAAGAAGTTGGATATGACGGGATGCGAACCCGTGTCCGGTCTACTGGTGGTTCTCTGATGCAGTTGCTCAACCACTTGTGCTAAATTGACATGCACCTCCCTAATCTTCTTCTTCTGTAATTTATTCTGCAAAATGTTACTGATTGTTAACCCTTTAAGCGCTCTGGACTTGTTAACGCGTGCGCCTGTGTACCTGTCCCTGTGTGCTCTGAACGTGATTACGCACGGCACCAGTCGTTCTACCTGGTACTCTGAACGTGCCTACGTGTAGACATGTTCAAAGTACCAGGTAGAAGAAATGGCGTGCGAACACGTTCAGAGCACACAGTGACATGTACAAAGGCGCACACGTTGACACATCCAGCGCAGTTAAAGGGTTAATAAATCATAATAAGAACATCATTTTTTCATGAATCTTAAATGGGTCATTGCTTTAAATTGGCTTACTTTCATTACACACGAGCCACATCGCAAAAAAAAACAAAATGCGAAAATTCTTTAACCACCAACACAGCTTTTCCAGTGGTTTTATTACAACAACTCGTACTAATAACGATTCATCTCAAGACATTCAACGTGCTGGTGCTTAGAAGCCGCATATATTTATAGGGTGTAATGTATAACATAAAACCCATTGAATATGGGCTTCTGCTGAACATGACAAGTACAGTATGGCATCTTGCTTTCTGCTTGTGACATAGGGAGCGTTCTTGATTCTTACGGGTTCTACTTTATGTGGCACATTGCCGAAATAGTGCGGAACTTATTTTGTGTTTCACACAAGGAAATGGCTTCACAACGAGAAGTAGCAGGAAGTGATGTTACAAACCTGGTTGAGCACCACATCAATGTTAGCTAACTCGTCCCGTGTGCCAAATGGCATAGGTGATAAGGACATGTAGAGAGAATGAATGATGTGTGATAGAACACCCAGGAGGATGCAAGAACTGAAGCTCCAAGACAAGACTAAGAGGAAGACAAAGAGATATTTGAGGAGGTGAATATTTAAGGAAAAGGAGAGGACTGGGAATGGGTGACGGTGTTAGAACAGTGGTGGGGGGGTTATGGGTGATAAAAGGACAAAGGGAGGCATATTGCCTTTTGGCTTCTGTATCGAATTCTTTGGCCGCTGATTGTTTCACAATGTTTTCTATGATTCACCAGCACGAGTGGTTGGCACTGTCAAAGCTTCACCCTCCACTGCTGGTGGTTGATTCACCAGCACGAGTGGTTGGCACTGTCAAAGCTTCACCCTCCACTGCTGGTGGCAGCCTGGAGTCAAGATCACAGCTGCAGATTTTAGATACGTTTTGTGCCAACATCTGAGAACTTTTCCCTGGTTGTTACCATTGTGGTTCTCCCCTTGCTACCTGTAATGGCCGTCTACTGCAGCACAGGAATCCAGGATGCATTCACCTTGAGGCATTCCTATTTCTTGCTGAAACTGTTATCATTTCTGGAATTGCTATGGCTTCCCTTAACAAGTGCCCATGGTAGCTCTTCTCAGCAGTGAGAACATCAGTGCCGGTGAATTTTATTATGTGCTCAGTGCTCTGCACAACCAATTCCTCTAGCTGTCCCAACATGCAACCCACTTATATTCTGTGATTCTCACATTGACAGATCATCCAGTCATTCCAGTGCAGACTTGTTCACACATACCTGATATGCAGTATATTCCCAATACTGCAAATGGGCCCCTTTCATCTTTGGTCGATATGAGACACTGTCTGATCTTTTTGATCAGTCTGACAATAGTATTTATGCCATGTTTACAATAGTCTTTATGCCACGTTTACACAATATAGGGCCTATTCTGTCCATCACCCTGGGGATGTATGGCAGAAAGGCCGCACCTGACATTCTTACACAACCAGTGAATTATCCATTGCTCCTCAGAATGCTTTCCAGGGGTTGCATCTTACATCCCTGGTGCTGCTGCTCACATATTCATTTTGTGTGCAATATGAGCCTATTAATCATTTCTCTTTTCTGGCTCAGGTGATGATTTGGCAGTCTGTGCAGGTATGTGTTGGCTTTCGACATGTACTGCATCCAGGTTCTCACCATTCCTCACAGCTAGTATATCTAGAAAGCGTAGCTGTTGGTTCCATTCTACCTTCATAGTAAATTTTTATGTTGCCATGGAGACATTAGATCTGTTAGGTATTCACTGAGCTGTTCCTCGTCATGGCTCCACACAAAGAAGATGTCGCTAACACACCTGTACTACACCTTAAATTTACCAGGTCCCAAGTCTAGTGCCTGTGTTTTGTAATGCTCCACACAAAAATTTGGTCACCATTGGACTAAGTGCAATATCCATGGTGACACCTTCCAGTTGTTTTGCAGAAATCATCATTCTACATAAAACAGCTCACAGTAAGGCATGTATGAAAGAACTTGGTGATGTCATGTTGGAAAATGGAACCAATCTACTCCAGAGAATCATTATGTGGCACTTTGGTAAACAATAAAACAACATCAAAGCTGACCAGTATATAGTTTGGTACAAGTTTTAGTTTCTTCAGCTTCACAATGAAATCTTCTGAATCATTTATGTATGTGTCTTTCTTTCCTAGACATCGCTGAAGGAGAGGTGCCAAGTGTTTCACCAGTTTACAAGAAGGGGGACCAGAAGTGCTTCTGATTGGTCTCAGTGGTGAGCCATACTGTTGAAGTGAAAAGGCTTCTATTGGAAGGTTCTTCAGTTTGTCTGTGCAGAGAGAAGATCCCTCAATGAACCAATGTGTATCGAGTATGATATGCTGTGTCAGATCTGTGTTTAGCTTTCAGTATGTCATCGGATTTAATAGGTCCTGAATCTTGTGCTTATAATCTTTGATCCTCATTTACAATGGTCACAATTCCCTTGTTGCCCCCCCCCCCCCAACCTGTGGGTTCAATTCATATTTCCTCAGTCTTTTCACAAGGAAGGGTTAGGTGGCCACTTTGGTGTCAGCAATGATATCCTTCATAGATAAAGTTCTGGGGCTGATAGCGAAATTCTCTACGTTTTGAAGGACAGCCTAGTCCTCTGAGGTCAACGGTTGTTCACTGACATTGATCAGAGTGCATTATATGTCAGGAATCAGCTTGCCATCCTGCTTTCTGTATCTTGCAAATTTTCTCTTCTGTCGCTCAGTGCAATGGTTGAGTTCATGTTTCATGCTACTATGAGTGATGCTGTCTATCTTGCTGCATGCTGCCACTTAGTTGATAGTAAATATCCAAAATTGGCCCATCAGTCTTGCGAAGTCACTCCATGTTGCATGAATTTACTCAGAATGACCATCTCATCCCATTCAGTCATAAATACAAAGTGCCTGGCAGTGGTGATTAGGCATTTACAGTTCAGGAACTTTGTTGTGGTCCCTTCATCCCTCCATTTCAGCACCACAATACAAAGGCGAGAGATGACAGCAAACAGACTTTCTTCTTCCGTCATTGGTCAAGGCTTTGGTATAATCTTAAAATCTCTTCCCCATATAGGCATAGAACAAAGATGTTGGGGTTTTCATTGCCACTTGCTGGCATATTGGGTGTTGGCTTATGTTTTGGGTGCTTCAATCAATGTTCACATGACAATTTTTCTGCTGTTTCACCAGCATGAGCAGCTCACAATGTCGAAGCTTCTTCCTCCACTGCTGATGGTAGACTAGAGTCAGGCTTATGGCTGAAGAGTATGTGTTACCTGTTGCATGAATGTCTGAAGTGTTTTCGTGGACGTTGCCACTGAGGCGCTCTCCTTTCTACCTGCAACAGTCATTCACTGCAGCATGGAATCCAGGATCTATTCACCTTGTCTTGAGGCTTTCCTCTTTTTTATTGAAACTACTGTTCCATACTTAGCAGTCATATACAATCACTCATATGGAGAAATATCGGTACTTAAAGACAAGACAGTTGGACAGGTCACACAAATACTCAAGAAAGGAAAGAAGAGTAACATGATGAAATACAGACCAGTCACTGATGTCCATTTGCAGTAGGATCTGAACACATACTATGTTTGAAAATTATGAATTACCTCAAAGAAAATGCTCTACTGACACAGAGCCAGCACAAAATATTATTCTCGTGAAACACAACAAGTTCTTTATTCACACGAAGTAATGGGTGCTACTGACACGTAATGTCAAACTGATTCCATATTTATAGATTTTCAGAAGGCATTTGATACCATTCCTTACAAGCGACTTCTAATCGAACTGAATGCTTTGTATGACTGAATTTGTGTTTTCCTATCAGAAAGGCCACATTTCATAGCAATTGACAGAAAGTCATTACGTAAACTAGAAGTGAAGTCTGGCATTCCCCACGTGGTAGATGCCCTCTGCTCTTCCTAATCTACATAAACAATTTAGTAGACTATTTGAGCAGCCATCTTAGATTGTTTGCAGATGATACTGCCATTTACTACTGCATAAAGTCATCAGAAGACCAAAACCAACTGGAAAAGATTCAAATAAAACATCTGTATGGCGATAAAGTGGCAAATGACTTTAAATAATGAAAAGTGTGAGGTCATTCACAAGGGTACTAAAAGAAATCTGTGAAACTTCAGTTACATGATAAATCACACAGATCAAAAGGCTGTTAATTCAACTAAATACCTAGGGATTACAGTTATGGAGAAGCTAAATTCGACTAATCACCACATAATGTTGGGGGAATGTGAACTAAGACTTTGTTTTATTGGGAGAACATTCAGAAGATGCAACATGTCTACTAAAGAGATTGCCTACACTACACTAGTCAGTCCTTTCATTTGGTACTGCAGTACAGTATAGGATCCTTACCAGGCAGGACTGAAACTCATTGAGGAAAAAAAAGCATTTTTCGTTATGGAGAGATCTTTTCAAAACCAACTTTCTCCTCTGAATGTGAAAATATTTTGTTGATGCCAAATGATCATCATAATAAAATAAGACAAATCCAGAACTTGCACAGAAATGTTTAAGTGTTTGTTTTTACCATGCACTGTTTGACAGTGGAACAGTACAGAAACAGTCTGTGAATTACAGGATAGATGTGTAGATGTGGCTGTAGAGTGTTGTATCTGAGTTTCTATGGTTCCCCTGAACAAGCTAGTGTGGTAGTTCTTCTCCACTGCAAGAACCTGTGTGTTGGCGAATTTTATTACATGTTTGGTCTCACCCAGCATTTTACTCCACCATGGCTGATTTCTTCACATATGGCAGAGTATGCACTGGGTGAGAACAATCACTTCATGAACTTTACCAATACAGAGATTCTTATGGAGGATAACAGCAACAATACCCACTTATTCAGGGAAACCATAGAAAATTACAAACATGTCAAAATTTTCAAGAAGGAAGAAGAAAGCCTTAAGGTGAGTGGATCCTGGATTTATATGCTGCATTGAACAACCGTTGGAGGTAGCATGGGGAGAACGACAGCTGTACTGATCAGAGAAAAGCCCTCCAATGTTGCCACCAGCAATGAAGGGTGAAGCTTTGACAACACCATCTACTTGCACGGCCAAAATGTCAGAAAAATTGTAGGCCGAAGAACCCAAGACAGAAACCAACAGGTAATGGAAACACTTGACCATGACAACAATTTCGAAAAAGGAAGGCTTATGTGCAAAGCTGACCTGGCCAATGTCAGGAAACTGTCGTTATTGTTGCTGCTGCTGATGATGATAATTACAGCACGCTAATACTTCAATAAATAGGGGAGTAACAAGGATTCACTGCACAGTATGCACTGGATAAATAATTATATTGGTTATAAAGGTAAAATAGTTGAAAAGACAAAGTAAGAATTACCATCAACTAGAATAAATAGTTTATTAAACTTACCCTGCACATATTCCATGAATGGCATGTGAAAGATTAACCTGGGGTTTTACTGTAACAACATGCAAGTTCACCAAATAACTGAAGTTTAACGACAGGCTGTTTCCATCTAAAAAAGTGAAATGCATAGATTATTAAAGTGTTAAGTTTATTTATACATTTTCAGGTTTCTAGACAAGTTGACAGTTCCACGTAGTGCACACTATATTGATGGCTGACCCAGTCATGAGCAGAAAATATATTGCGAATGCCACCCGGACTGAGAAGTACTACCAGCACTGTGCCACTATTTATAATTGAGATAGATTCCCATCTCACATGATGCCTTTTAATGCACATATATTTTGCCATGTCCGTGCCACTAATCCTGAGCTGACCTTCTCTGTTGTCATCTGGTGCTGACAGATGAGATTATTAACAAGAGTGTAATAAACTGGTTACTAGACCCTACTCCTTGTTTAAACTGGAACTTTGCTGATGTCCTTGACATCTCTCTTCTACTGCTCTGTGTCTGCTGCACATTTATGTGGAATATAATACATAATATCCATTATACAGCAGATCTAGTTTTGTTGGTAGGAGTTCAATGCAGCTTGTCGCCCCCCCCCCTCCCCTGCCGCCCCCCCCCCCCCACACCAAATTTCATCTACCCTGTCTTTCCACAGATGATGCCAGCATAAGTAAGGTAAGTGACCTGTAATTTTTCTTTGTCAGACTCATTCTCTTAATTGGGCTACAAACAATGACACAACACGACAATAATACTGCTCAGTCTGGTCCCAGACTGGACACTGCAGTAGGCACACTAAGACCATTGTTTGGACCACCTCAGACAGAGAACAAAACTAGGTGTCATCTACATATTGTGCACAAAATGGAACCCTTAACTCATCTAGAAAGATAAAAACTATAGTCAGTTACAGAAAATATTGCTCAGGAATTTTAATGTTAAATGTGTTTAGACTTATTACAGTTACAGTGGTCAAATGTTAACATTTAAACTATAGAATAAGAAATTTTTCTTCGTGTATGCAGGCTTCTTTTTTTCCAGAACTAATTCCCAGCTTAGAATTTACTGCATCTGGCATGGCCAGTTCGAGTGATATTTTAGTAGTATTGTGCAGCATCGCTAACTCCATTCCTGAAGGAGGACAGCTGTGATCCTGCATGCAGACTGCTGGGTGGTACAGGATTTTTATTGAAAGTTGCCTTTCAACATTCTGGGGATTGTAACAGATCTTTGATTGCCATCTGACAAGTAGAATTTCCTAGTCATAAATAAGTGGACTTTTGGTGTATTTATTACACAAGAGATTAAAATGAAAATGTTTTTTTAATTTATGAATCATGTGACTGGGTTTGATCGTCGTCGAATCATCACTGCAGTGGTTATCGACATTGCATAGTGGGGTGCTCCTTGCCATACTGTCTCCAGCCATCATCATTTACTCCTGTTTTCTTAGTTGTGAAGGTGGTCAACTGGATAAAACATGAATTTAGGCAACAGACCCATTATGATGTCCAAAGTCTAAGTGACATTAACAAAAAACAATTTCTTAGTGACTTTTTGGGTACAAAGTGACCATTTACATAAGTTTTTATATTTATATTTATCTTAATTCTGGGTTTGAATTTATTACCTATAAAGCTTTCTTGTTTATGGACTATCTAATTCAGGAGTCTATCTTAGAGGGATCATAGCTTCAATTTAAGCAACACTACAGGTATGCGGTTCAATTTACCAAGTGCTTGCCAGCCACTGATTTGTAAAAATCAAATAATACAGAGGTAGTGTTCATACAGACATAAAGCACTGCTTAAATGAGAGCCATGATCCCTGTCGCATGGACTTCCTAATTAGACAGTGCCAGAGACCAGAAAACTTTATACAGTTTGCTGCAATCAGAGTGGGAAACAAATATTTATATTAAAGAATGGGACACAGGGAGAATGAAAAACAGAGTGCAAAGTTGACCACTATCTCACAACCTGCAGTGAACACATCTTCGACTTTTACTGTAGCACATCCTCATATAACTTTTTCTGCTACGACTGTGACTTCCAGAACAAATTTTTTGGTTACTCTGTTTGTATTTCTTGGCTTCTCCATCTTTCTGAAATGTAATTACGAATGAATAAGCAGAAAAATAATTGAGGTATTCCACACCACTGTATTTTGAGACTCATTGTTTATTTTAGAAAATCTGTTACAAAAATGTGAATGTACCTCTCTCTGCATCTGCTCAGCTTTAGAACTTTCAGGAGAAGATAAATTTATCTGCTTTCCCTGTTTTCATTTGTTTCACGACAACTGAAAATTAAATGGTGACAGAGGAAAAAACCACAAAACTAGGAGTGAAGAATTATGTCACAGCCAGGGGTGGTGTGACATACTGCAATATGATTAAAGTGCCAATAACAGCTGTCAAAATATAAAATATTTTGCAGATAACTGGAACCACCTACTACTGAGGAGGGGGTTGGGGAGGGAAGGAGGGGGCAGGGAGGGAGGGAGGGAGGGAGAATATTAACGCTCAATGGTCTATCAAGATTATTAAATGTTACTTTTATAAGGAAGAATATATTTTCTATATTGCTTGTAAAGAGCCAGTCTCCTGTGCATTTGTTTTTCTTTTTTCCTTAATAGTTTGTGTATAAGGAAGAACAAAAATTCTACACAACATCTGTGAGTTCAATGAAATGTAACAATAATAATTACTGTATTCTGAGACACCATAGGGAAATTTATTGATGGTCAGCAATACTGAAATGGTCTGTTGCATGTGCAAGTTGTGTTTCAATTATACTGTTCGCTGGTTTAAAGTAATTAAATGTGGTACTGTTTAGAACTTTAGACCTACCCACTCCCTGTTTCGACAATTTTGGTTCTTGCTATTGTATAATTTTGGTTTTTGCTATTGTATAATTTGTTACAGATAGGATCCAATGAAGTCGGCAGGTCATTGTGAAGAGATGTAATAACTGAACACATATTGCATTCAGTCATTAATTTGTCTTTGCTCATAGCAATCAGCAATCCTGAGACTAAAGGCCGATCCTTTTAATTTATCTTGCATTAAATTCATGCAAGAGATGTGTGAATGAGTTCTGAACAATGTTGATGTCAGTCTTTGCCCTTGTCAAACACATGCCCCCGTTTAACAATTAGATGGTCCACCGTATTACAATGACGTGTTGTTCTCCAGCGAAATTACAAGAGTAAAGTAAAAGGGACATGCAACATGTCAAACAGGAGAAGGAAACTGGCCATACCCTTTGAAATGAATCACCACAGCAATTTTCTCACGACATTTAGGAAACCTAAATCTCGATGGCTGGGTTGGGATTCAAATTACCACTCTTGGATACGAGCCTGGGGTTTTACCACTGCACTGCCTGCTTCAATAGCCAGGCAAAAAGAAATTTGCATTTCAGTGCTACTGTTGTTTCCAATTTCTGACATAAAGTAACAGTAAACTCTGTAAATGAATAAATCAATGAAGAGCTGCCTTGAAAGTTACCTAAAACAGATTCGAAGACATTGACCCCATGTTATTTCCATAATACAATTTTGCAAATACTTCTGCTTTACTGGTGTATAATGGAAGGTGCTATATGAATAACAACCTCAGAAATGGGTCAAATAACGAACCACAAGCTATGCCAATAGTGATCTGTCTTCAACTGGAGGCTACTCGAAATGATTAAGTTTCATAACATAAAGTACACCATTTATTTTGACAATATTATGAAAAGGATAGATTGCTGTTTGTTACGTAGAGGAGATGTTGAGCTGCAGACAGGCACAACAAGACTGCTAAACGTGTGAGCTTTCAGCCAAAAGGCTTTCTTCTAAAGTACACAACACACATACATTCATTCACACAAGCACAGCTCAAATAAACGTGACCCTGTCTCTGGCACTGACACTGTACTGTGAGTGTTTAATCATTTCATTGATGCCCATCAATTTTTGAAGAATATGAACCTTTCCATACCTGAAGACAGAGTTAATAATTACAAGCAGATGTAGCACAACCTAACAACAATATAGTTTATTCTGTGTACAAAAATATCTTGTGAAAAATGATGCACTGTGTGTAAGTACAAGCCAATACTTTGCTTGTAATTGTATTTAATCTACAAGAGTTTTGCCTTATAAGGAAATAATTATTTCACCTCAGATTACTTGAATGTTTCTGATAATTCTTCAGACACACAGCGAAAAACTTTTTCTTTGGCAATGACTGCAATTTTAAGTATTACATTGAGAAGTAATCAATACCCAAACAGCATTTTTTCACTTTCTTTAATAAATGTACCTACATCTACATCTATGTGATTACTCTGCTATTCACAATAAAGTGCCTGGCAGGGGGTTCAATGAACCACCTTCATGCTGTCTCTCTACCGTTCCACTCTCGAACGGCACGCGGGAAAAACGAGCACTGAAATTTTTCTCTGCGAGCCCTGATTTCTCTTATTTTATCATGATGATCATTTCTCCCTATGTAGGTGGGTGCCAACAGAATGTTTTCGCAATCAGAGGAGAAAACTGGTGATTGAAATTTCATGAGAAGACTCCGTCGCAACAAAAAATGCGTTTGTTTTAATGATTGCCACTCCAATTCACGTATCACGTCTGTGACACTATCTCCCCTATTTTGTGATAATACAAAACGAGCTGCCCTTCTTTGTACTTTTTCGATGTCATCCGTCAGTCCCACCTGATGCAGATCCCACACCGCACAGCAATACTCCAGAATAGAGCGGACAAGTGTAGTGTAAGCAGTCTTTTTGGTAGACCTGTTGCACCTTTAAGTGTTCTGCCAATGAATCGCAGTCTTTGGTTTGCTCTACCCACAATATTATCTATGTGATCGTTCCAATTTAGGTTATTTGTAATTGCAGTCCCTAAGTATTTAGTTGAATTTACAGCCCTCAGATTTGTGTGACTTGTCGCATAATCGAAATTTATGCTGATTTCTTTTAGTACTCATGTGAATAACTTCACACTTTTCTTTATTCAGGGTCAATTGCTACTTTTCGTACCATACAGATATCTTGTCTAAATCATTTTTCAAGTCGTTTTGATCATCTGATGACTTTACAAGATGGTAAATGACAGCATCATCTGTAAACAATCTAAGACTGCTACTCAGATTGTCTCCTATGTCGTAAATATAGATCAGGAATAATAGAGGGCCTATAACACTTCCTTAGGGAACGCCGGATATTACTTCTGTTTTACTCGATGACTTTCCGTCTATTATTACGAATTTTCCACTTTCTCTTTTGAATTGCATTCATACAGATTAACTTTATTCTTGAAATTATTGAGTTGGGATATAATACATAACATTTCTATTGGATCTTTCAATATACATCAGTAATATTTGTAAAATAAGACCAGATGGACATTCCTGGTTAACCTAACCTTGTTGTGTAGTTCATGTTTCTCACAGCCAACATTCCTTTTTTGTCCATAGTTCCCTTAATGTTGAACTGTGGGCTTGATTATCAGTTTTAATTTGAATATATGTTGAAGGAGGAAAGAAATGCACTAAATGCAGAACAGAAACAAGATGCATTATATACACCACTCCAACTGACATCCTGCAATGTACTCCCAGGACGGTACATTGTGAATCAAGAGCCAATCTATGAATTTAAAATTTTGACAGTGAAGTCTGCCTATTATGATTAATTGTTAAGGACAGCCCAACAGTACATTATAAGATTAAATGTTAATTTGGACATGCAGTTTTTCCAGCACATTCTCTGTTGAAATAATTTTGGTTTCCTTGTAACAATAGGTTTAAATGGTATTCATTCATTCGATTATGTCCCACAGATCCATCAAGAATCTTCAGCGGTATAGAATGAGTGACATCAGAGAAGTCAAGTTGTATACTGCATAAACAATAAAATATCAATATAACGCTTAATGGTTTTTCATGCTTATGTCGTGTAAATTTAATAAATTAAATTAGAAAGAAGGCCAATTCTGCCTCCTCAATTTTACAAGAGTCATTCAATAAAAAAACTGATTTTTTAAAGAATCTATTATGAGAATGCAATGCAACACTTATTTATTTTCCAACATAATTCACCTAAGGTTCTGTGCACTTATGCCAGCGATGGACCAGCTTCTCAATTCCATGTACAAAGAATTCTTGGGGGCGTGCTTGAGGAACCAGTTATGTACTGCTACCTGGACTTCCCCATCATCAGCAAACCTTGAGCCACAACAAGGTTCTTTCAATGGGTTAAAAATGAGATTATTTGAAGGTGCCAGATCTGAGAAATACAAGACTGAAGGGGCAGGAGGGGGGGGGGGGGGGGGGGTTAAGCAGATGATTTTCAGTTCTCCCTGCACACATCCATATACCTTTCTTTCATTTCTGATGTCAAATGTTTTGCAACTCACCTTGCACACACTCCCTTGAACATCAATATGGTGGGCTGATCCAACACTAATGTTCACTGTTGCTGCAATATCTCTCACCGTAATACACCTATTTTCCTGTATCAACGTATTAGTCCTCAGAATACTGTTCTCCACGACTGGACACGGTGAATCTTCAACACTTCCTGCACTCCATTTGAACTTATCTGCCTACTGGTACATTTGTGTTAACTCAAACAACTTTCACCATACCCCACTGCCTTAAAACGGTGAATTTCGATTGGGTTCAGCCCTTCAGCTAACATAAATCTGACACTCTGGTGGCCCGTGTTGGTGGAAATCGAAAAGGGTATCACCTCCTTGTTTCACCGATTGTCAGTATCCTGTTAAAAAAGCAGGCATGCTAGCCCAATGTTTTTCAGATAGCGCCAAAAAATAACATTTATTTATTGAACAGACCTTGTACAGGAGAGCTGCTATTTGCCTGCTATTAGTAGCATAATTAGCTCACCAGATGAAAAAATTAGTCATGTTACACATCATACTATACTGTGTAATTCTGCTCCTGGACTTGATAAGTATTTCAAGTCCATGTTAAGCCACTTGCTGAGGGTTTGATCGCTTAATTTCTTCAAATTGCGGGGATGTTGATGATGGCGTCTTACCTGCTGTTCCAACATGCTCCACAGATTTTCTACAGGGTTCAAGTCAGGTGATTTTGCAAGCCATTTCATCAGGGGAGAGCAGATTGTGTTCCAGAGAAATGTAGTACTATATTAGGTATTACTGATCCTTTGAATTAAATTATAAGCTATGTTAAAGGAAGGCAAACCCATGTTTATGTAATTTGTTGATTTAGAGTAAGCTTTTGACAATGCTGACTGGAATACATTCTTTGAAATTCAGAAGGTAGCACGAGTACAATACTGGTAGTGAAAGGTTATTTACAGTTTGTACAGAAACTAAGTTGCATTTATAAAAGCAGAAGGACATGAAAGCAAAAAGTAGTTGAGAAGGAAGTGAGACAGGTTTGTAGTCTATCCCAAATGTTATTCAATTTGCACATTGAGCAGGCTGTATTGGAAACCAAGGAGAAATTCGAAAATGGAATTAGAGTGAGAAGAAGTAAAAGACTTTGAGGTTCCCAAATGATACTGTAACACTACCAGAGACAGTCAAGGACATGGAGGAGCAGTTGAACAGAATGTATAGTGTGTTGAAGAGAAGTTATAAGATCAATAAGAACAAAGTAAAACAAGGGTAACAGCATGTAACTGAATTAAATCAGATAATACTTAGAGAATTAGATTAGAAAATGATATACTAAAAGCAGATGAGTTTTGCTAATTGGGCAGCAAAACAACTGATGATGCCCAAAGCAGAGAGGATAAAAAAATGCACACTGAACCCTGCAGGAGAAGCATTTCTCAAAAAAAGAATTTATCAGGATTGAGTACAAATTTAAGTCATAGGAAATCTTTTCTGAAGTATTTATTGAATTGTAGCCTTGTACAGAATAGAAACAAGGACCATAAGGAGTTCAAACAAGAGGAGGATAGAAGCGTTTGTAATGTAGTGCTACAGAAAAATGCTGAAGATGTTGATAAAATAACAAATGAGGAGATACATAATAGAACTGGGGAAAAAGGAATTTATGCCATAACCTGACTAAAAGAAGAGAGCAGCTGACAGAGCGCACCCTGAGGCACCAAGGAATTATCCTTTTGAAGAGAGGGAAGTGGGGGTGGGAGAGGGTAAAAATTGTAGAGGGAGACTAACAGATGAATACAATAAGCAGGTTCAAATGGATGTAGATTGAATTGTTATTCAGAGACGAAGAGTGTGGCATGAGATAGACACTAGTAGAGAGCGGCATCAAACCAGTCTTTGGACTGAAGATGATGACAGCAATGACGACAACTGCGGCTTGTAATGTCCAAGAGGGTGAAATAAGCTAACTGCACAATGATTAAATATACTCTTAATTTCAAAATAAAGAACAGGCTATGCAGAAAAATTACTTCTTTTAAATCGCTTATGACACTGTCCTCTGTTCACATGGAACTGCAAATGTGGCCAAGCCACTGTAGTACAGGGTGATTCAAAAAGAATACCACAACTTTAGGAATTTAAAACTCTGCAACGACAAAAGGCAGAGCTAAGCACTATCTGTCGGCGAATTAAGGGAGCTATAAAGTTTCATTTAGTTGTACATTAGTTCGCTTGAGGCGCTGTTGACTAGGCGTCAGCGTCAGTTGATGCTAAGATGGCGACCGCTCAACAGAAAGCTTTTTGTATTATTGAGTACGGCAGAAGTGAATCGACAACAGTTGTTCAGCGGGCATTTCGAACGAAGTATGGTGTTAAACCTCCTGATAGGTGGTGTATTAAATGTTGGTGTAAACAGTTTACAGAGAATGGGCGTTTGTGCAAAGGGAAAAGTTCTGGACGGCCGAGAACGAGTGATGAAAATGTAGCACGCATCCAGCATGCATTTGTTCGCAGCCCAGGAAAATCGACTTGCAGAGCTAGCAGAGAGCTGCAAATTCCACAATCAATTATTTGTTGGCACTTATCTGTCCGTAACTACCTGAACGTCAACTACCCGAGGCGATGGATCGGCCGCCATGCAGCTCGTGACAGAGCACTTCATCACTGGCCTCCAAGAAGCCCTGATCTTACCCCCTGCGATTTTTTCTTATGGGGGTATGTTAAGGATATGGTGTTTCGGCCACCTCTCCCAGCCACCATTGATGATTTGAAACGAGAAATAACAGCAGCTATCCAAACTGTTACGCCTGATATGCTACAGAGAGTGTGGAACGAGTTGGAGTATCGGGTTGATATTGCTCGTGTGTCTGGAGGGGGCCATATTGAACATCTCTGAACTTGTTTTTGAGTGAAAAAACCTTTTTAAATACTCTTTGTAATGATGTATAACAGAAGGTTATATTATGTTTCTTTCATTAAATACACATTTTTAAAGTTGTGGTATTCTTTTTGAATCACCCTGTATAACGCATTTCTTTTCATTAACTTTCTAATCAAGTTTAGAAAGTACTGTCTGCACTTTGGCTCACTTTTTCTGTGTCCAGTTGCCTTTCTCCGGACTGCACTTAAGTAGTGGACACTGGTGTATATTTTAGCAGATGTTAGATCTCACCTTTCTGTTTGATCACAATCTCCACAGACAGCGGGTGTCTCAGAAGAAGCCGTTTCTTTCTCTCTTCCATTCTATCTATTTTGGACAATTTCCTGTGGTGTCTATTCTGAAATTCTGTAGTATCCTGTAGAAATAAAGAACAATGTTCAGTTCTTTGATACAAAAATATCAATATTTAAGTAAATGAAAATGTATAAATGTAGAAACACTATTAACAAAACAAGTTTACATGCCAGAAGCACCTACGAGAATGTGCCCCCTCACCTCTGTGAAAGTCTTGAACTACTTTTCCTCATTTAGGCATACCTGGCAATTTTCCTACACAATGTACGAGTCATATGTTTGTGTTTCTCAAATGTTTTTGACCTATATCCCCCCCTTGACTTAACATAATGTCTCAGCACCCTATTTCTGTTTTTCACAGGCTTTTATGAACTTCACATACTTGAAAGTGCCTTAGTGATCCAAAATTTTTATCAATCATTACTTGAATTCTTGTTATTTGATCAAACTGAAATTTTGTACTTATGCATCAGCCTTCCCTTCTTCTCTCAATCAATTGCTCTTTCCTCCCCGAAGAAGGAACATGGCTGCTTCAAGAACTGAAAGTACCACCTCTGAGTGATTCTACCATAAAAACTGGAAGGTGTGTACCGTGTCTCTGTGAATTTCACAGCTTTCCACTCATCTCTGCTTCAGAACTTACTTTCAGTGAAAGATGGATAAGAACTGTGCCAGCGATGAAAGGGCATTTGGGGAAATAGATGCAATCTGTTCCTTACCTCAACTATTAACTACAATAACTAGTGCCATTATACTTTTTGATGCACTTAATCTTGTTACTTTTTTGTCAAGTGAGGATGAATGGCTGTCAGTGCTGGAGTGAAAGGCTTCGAAATGGAAGACAAATGTGGGCACTGGCCACTCAACTGTTACCTATGACTTAAAAATAGGTACCAGGTGTTCTCCACTGCTGAGGATACATCAGACAGAATGAGACACATCATATCCTGGGACTGGTGTCAGCCCTGCTGAAAGGTTTGGACAATCACAGGGATGGGTATGCTGGTTGTAGGGATCTAAAATATTGGGCTTGTAACAGATATTAATGGTGAGGTCAAGAGAATCTACAATGAGCTTAGATCCTGTGTTCAATACACATGAACTATATCATTTTCCAAGATGGTGACAAACTGATCCACTGCACCACGAATTTCTGACCATTGCCACCTACTTAGCTGCCTTTTCCACATGCCCTTCAACCTTGGGTGAGATCACCCACTTTCATAAAATGTAGTCTGCCGAACGTGTTACCAAAGTACATCATACTCATGTTTTGCATTTAGTTTGCCAAGTGCCTGTACTTATTTATCACTAGAGGCATTTTGGTACTGAGCACGGATATAGATCAAAATGAGCAGCAGGTGCATGACCAAGTTTTAACCGTTTGCAATCACAATCATTGGGAAGTATTTTGCATGAAATTCTGAGTTATTCTGGTGTTGATATTGTTTGTGTGAAGGATGTGTACAGAAGGGAGTAGAGTAGTTGGCCACTATATTAAATTCATTATGGTTCATGTTAATTGTAATCAAACAATTTATTTTCTCTAAGGGCAAAAGTTCATATGACGGTTATTTGTTTATATTTTCACTCCTTTTCTAAATTTTTTTCAGGGTGTATATGTGGCCAAGAAAAAAATCTCCAATTTTCCGGTTACAAATAACTCTTTCCCACATGAAAATACACTATACTCCACGTGTTCAGTGACACTATACTCTCCGTCTGAGCTGTAAAACCTATTAATCATTTGAATGGAAAGGTTTTGTACTCCAGTGTACAACTTTCCATCACTTTAGGAAATGAAACCCTTGCAAAAAGGAATGCGTTTTGTAGGCATGGCAACATGTACACTGTATATCTTCATACTGTGAAAGTACAAATACGAACTGCACCAAATACAGCACAGTAGCTTCTGAAGCGCTGAAAATGAGATTGCATTGCACAATGCACTTTTGTCAGCCAATCATATCTCATGTCATGTGATCTTGCCTGCCATAGGCAGCGGATATTCAGAGCGTAGGACATGTCATGTAGTCAGACAACAGCGACATTTCCTTCTCATCCCGTACGGTAAGTCTCCCCTGACCTGGGGTTCTGGGTGACTTTTCCGAACTGTATCCCTTTTCCTAAAACTCTCTAGTCCTTTTCCTTCACCCTTCAACTCTTATGCTGGAAGAAGGGGACACTGGCCCCAAAAGCTTTAATCTTTTTGTGTGCGTGTTCTCCTGCTGCCACTTGGTGAATAGATTTTATCAATCCAGTTACATTATAACATCACTCTTAAGTAACATGAACCCACAAATAGGAAAAATTAATGGTTTAAACTAATACAGTACTACATAACTACAAGAAAAACTAAGCTCTCACGTATACCATTGGTTGTTAAAAATTTTTTGCTGTTTTTTTTTTTTTTTTCTGAGGGTGTGGTGAGGCAGGACCCTAAAAGCACAGCTTACATTACACCAACTGAAAATTTCTGACAAGCATGATTATAAATTTCACTGCTGTGCATCAAACAATTCATGGGTTAGCTGGGTGAATACATGTTCCATCAAAAACTTTGATTTTTCCATGGAAAAACCAATTATGCACGAAACTGCTCATAAATCATACTTTCTGCCATCGTTGTTGCATAATTTGTAATACTAATATAAATATGAAAAACCAACATTGAAGCTTGGTCATTTTTGTGTGTGTTACTCTGTAAGATTTATCAGACACAAACTGATTGGTCAGAACAATACTATCATGACTACACTTTGGCAGAAAATGAAGTTACAATGCCACTTCATTGTCCACGCCAATATTTCGTCTGTGAAATGACATCACCAGTGCTCCGTTCCATTTACTGATCCATCATACAAAGATGATATCTGAATGTTGTAACTACAGACTCTGTATATTTTCAGTGTAATACCACTGCAACTGCTGTTACGATCCTTTTGCACTCGTATCTTCAGCAGCTTGCATGGCCTTTGATCGAAACTTCTTTTATAATTTAGTTTTGCTGAACAAATGAGAGGAGTGGAAATGGAGGTGAAACATTAGCAAAGAAATTTATCAGAAGGAAAAGTATATATTAATTCAAGAGGAAAAGAAGTGTAGGAAAAGCTGATGGGTCCAGGTCTTGGAATAGCTGCAAGGTGCAACTATAAAGGTAAAATATCATTAGATCAAAGACAAAAATTGTTTGACACATTTTTTAAATACAGACAGTCCTGTCTGTACTTAGAAAGTACAGCTGAACAACCAGATCATGAAAATTCCAAGAAGAAGAATTTGTACTTGCATATTATAATATAGATTTATTCTTAAAAATCAAGTAGTAAAGGTAATGGGACCTGGATAAACTGAAAGAACCAGAGGTTGTAGAGAGTTTGAGGGAGAGCATAAGGGAACAATTGACAGGAATGGGGGAAAGAAATACAGTAGAAGAAGAATGGGTAGCTCTGAGGGATGAAGTAGTGAAGGCAGCAGACGATCAAGTACGTAAAAAGACGAGGGCTAATAGAAATCCTTGGGTAACAGAAGAAATATTGAATTTAATTGATGAAAGGAGAAAATATAAAAATGCAGTAAATGAAGCAGGCAAAAAGGAATACAAACGTCTCAAAAATGAGATCGACAGGAAGTGCAAAATGGCTAAGCAGGGATGGCTAGAGGACAAATGTAAGGATGTAGAGGCTTGTCTCACTAGGGGTAAGATAGATACTGCCTACAGGAAAATTAAAGAGACCCTTGGAGAGAAGAGAACCACTTGTATGAATATCAAGAGCTCAGATGGCAACCCAGTTCTAAGCAAAGAAGGGAAAGCAGAAAGGTGGAAGGAGTATATAGAGGGTTTATACAAGGGCGATGTACTTGAGGACAATATTATGGAAATGGAAGAGGATGTAGATGAAGACGAAATGGGAGATAAGATACTGCCTGAAGAATTTGACTGAGCACTGAAAGACCTGAGTCGAAACAAGGCCCCGGGAATAGACAACATTCCATTAGAACTACTGATGGCCTTGGGAGAGCCAGTCATGGCAAAACTCTACCATCTGGTGAGCAAGATGTATGAGACAGGCGAAATACCCTCAGACTTCAAGAAGAATATAATAATTCCAATCCCAAAGAAAGCAGGTGTTGACAGATGTGAAAATTACCGAACTATCAGTTTAATAAGTCACAGCTGCAAAATACTAACACGAATTCTTTACAGACGAATGGAAAAACTGGTAGAAGCGGACCTCGGGGAAGATCAGTTTGGATTCCGTAGAAATGTTGGAACACGTGAGGCAATACTAACCTTACGACTTATCTTAGAAGAAAGATTAAGAAAAGGCAAACCTACATTTCTAGCATTTGTAGACTTAGAGAAAGCTTTTGATAATGTTAACTGGAATACTCTCTTTCAAATTCTGAAGGTGGCAGGGGTAAAATACAGGGAGCGAAAGGCTATTTACAATTTGTACAGAAACCAGATGGCAGTTATAAGAGTCGAGGGGCATGAAAGGGAAGCAGTGGTTGGGAAAGGAGTGAGACAGGGTTGTAGCCTGACCCCGATGTTATTCAATCTGTATATTGAGCAAGCAGTAAAGGAAACAAAAGAAAAATTCGGAGTAGGTATTAAAATTCATGGAGAAGAAGTAAAAACTTTGAGGTTCGCCGATGACATTGTAATTCTGTCAGAGACAGCAAAGGACTTGGAAGAACAGTTGAATGGAATGGACAGTGTCTTGAAAGGAGGATATAAGATGAACATCAACAAAAGCAAAACAAGGATAATGGAATGTAGTCAAATTATATCGGGTGATGCTGAGGGAATTAGATTAGGAAATGAGACACTTAAAGTAGTAAAGGAATTTTGATATTTAGGGAGTAAAATAACTGATGATGGTCGAAGTAGAGAGGATATAAAATGTAGACTGGCAATGGCAAGGAAATCGTTTCTGAAGAAGAGAAATTTGTTAACATCGAGTATAGATTTAAGTGTCAGGAAGTCGTTTCTGAAAATATTTGTATGGAGTGTAGCCATGTATGGAAGTGAAACATGGACGATAACTAGTTTGGACAAGAAGAGAATAGAAGCTTTCGAAATGTGGTGCTACAGAAGAATGCTGAAGATAAGGTGGGTAGATCACGTAACTAATGAGGAGGTATTGAATAGGATTGCCGAGAAGAGAAGTTTGTGGCACAACTTGACTAGAAGAAGGGATCGGTTGGTAGGACATGTTTTGAGGCATCAAGGGATCACAAATTTAGCATTGGAGGGCAGCGTGAAGGGTAAAAATCGTAGAGGGAGACCAAGAGATGAATACACTAAGCAGATTCAGAAGGATGTAGGTTGCAGTAGGTACTGGGAGATGAAGAAGCTTGCGCAGGATAGAGTAGCATGGAGAGCTGCATCAAACCAGTCTCAGGACTGAAGACCACAACAACAACAACAACAACAACAAAGGTATGCAAAACTATTTTTTGCGCTCATTTGGTATTACCGATCGGTGGGTGTAAACAATTTTAGGGAAAACTAGTCCAGAAGGTTTAGTGAGTAAGAGCAAATGTGGCAAGCACACTAATCATCAGCGAACATCACATGATATTATAGAAGGGATAAGAAATCATATAGATTCATATAGATTCTCGATAAAGTAATATCACTCTACATTAGAAAGGATAATTCATGCAATATCTCGATAGCACCCTCAGTGTTCGAAAGGGGTACAGAATGTACATTCGGAAGTGCCAACAGGATGGGAAGGAATATGCATTGGCTTGGATGTATGAAAAAGTTTTCAATACAGAATACATCTTGAGTTTTTCGAATCTAAAAGGAATACATGTGAGGAGTGTGAGGTCTACAAGAACGTTGAACCAGAAAACAAGACTACTTTGGAGAAAAAAACACAAAGACATCTGAAAAACAAAGACATGTCTCGAGCAGAAAAAGGCTGCAGAAAAAGATGCTGACAAGCTGAAGGTGAAAATTGGCATTACACTTTTGACTGCTTGTTTTGACTTACAATAGGAACTCAACACTCCACACTGTGAAGTATCCTTGCTCTATTACAAAAGAAAGCTGAGCACATACAATCTTACGATATACCACATAGGTATACAATGTGCTTGATGTGGCCAAGGGAATCAGACACAGAGGAAGCAGATACATTTTCCATATATCTGTACAGTGTGAGTACCCTAAAAATTGATTTGAGCACCCAAAAGTTTCTTGAGAAGGGGCATATCCAGAATGAAGGGGAGAGCGAGCACAGTGTTATTGAGAGAGCAAAAAGAGGGCATGGATATTTGTGTAGCACAGCAGTGATACACTCTAGCAGCCCCACCCAAGCAAAATGGAAAAATGTATGACACACATGAGCTGTCATAGAAGGATTTCTTTGATTTCAAGGGGCTTCATCGAAGGCCCAATGATGGACTAAAGCTGAAAGTGGTGAAAGGATAAGATGGTTTGATATCACAGTAATAATGGTGAGGAAAAGAGAACCATGGATGATGTCATTTGCATATGGAAATGACTTAAGACTGCAATATCATTGGTTTAATGCACAAGTTTCGAGGTCACAGAACAAGTGTAGAACATGTTGTGGAAGACCTGCCATATGCATATCCATCATTACTGCGGAAAAAGTTTCTAATTTGATGCCCCTCTGCCAGAAGAATATTGTTCCAACAGGTTACCAAGGATTCTACAAGAATCTGAAGCATGGAGAGTCTCATAATATAGAAGAAAAAGAAGAAGAATGAAGTGTTACAACTATTTTAATTTCAATATTAATTTTAACATACAGTCTTTCCCTTGGAATTATTTTGTTGTTATTATGTTGTGCTGACATATTATCATATTCACGTGCTAGAAAGCTTTGGAAATAAGAAATGTCATACAGGCATCATTACTGTCAACACAATTTATGAAATAAAGATATTCACATTTGTAGCTACATGCTGATGTAGTACAATTTCAGTGAAGTATGATAGTAAGTTAGTCAGACATCAATAACTTTATGATAATTACATTTCCAAAATAACTTCTGGAAGATTTTTTGCTATAAAGTACTTAATAACAATGGAACAACAGGACATTCTAAGCAACATTCACAAGTGTATGTTCCCAGAATGATTTCTGGGAAATACTGGAACTTTCACTTTGTTATATTACAAAGAATAGGAAATGCTAGTTACAACAGTATTGCACTGAACTGTCAAAATGTGCCGGTAAAATTTTAAATAATGGCATAAATGGCTTGTCTTCTGGATCCAAAATCTTTCTACACGGTTTGTCTTCAAAGTGTTAAGTTTTGAATGAGAGTCAAATGCTCTGTGAATTAAGATATACATTGCACATTCTCACACGTAACATAATCCATCTTTTGTAAAAGGAAATTTATGTTGAAAGTAACACTTCTCAAATAAACCTGTTAGAAATGTAAACAGTTGCTAGGAAACGTTCATTGAAGGCAGTCTGTTGTTACGAACTATTGTATAGTCTTTGTCCTAAAGGGTTTCAGACATTTTGCTGTTGGTAGATGGTTGTGTGTCGCTGTGTTTTGTTGTTGTAACTGGCTCATTCTTTCCAACTACAGTTTTATTCTGGCGTCATTCCTGGGCTTTTCCCATACGAAAAAATTTCACGTTTTTCCTGGATTTTCTGATTGTACCAGGGCATATACACCCTGTTTTTTTTATTTTTTTAATTCTTGGAACATACTTTTGGAGATTTTTGTATATTTTGTTGAGTATTAAAGCATGACTAATTTTAATATATGTTCAGAATTATCTCTGGTTCACTGACATAAGAAAAATTAAGTGATAGTTGTGAATCTTCCACTGTTGTATGGTGATTCCACCTCTTACTGAACTGATCCACTGCAACCAAAGTTAGGGCCACACATCCCATTCTACTAGACGACTTGATGGCAATGCTCATTCTTTGATAACTGGCAGTGTATAGGTTACTTAAATAAGAGTTGGAGTTGTTTTGTGGGAAGAGACCAAACTGCAAGGTCATCAGTCTTGTCGGATCAGGGAAGGACGGGGAAGGAAGTCGGCCGTGCCCTTTCAAAGGAACCATCCCGGCATTTGTCTGGAGCGAGTTAGGGAAATCACGGAAAACCTAAATCAGGATGGCCGGACGTGGGATTGAACTGTTGTCCCGAATGCGAGTCCAGTGTGCTGCACCACCTCACTCGGTACTTAAATAAGAGCAAAGAAAATTATAACATGTGACACCATCAACTGGGGTGTTTTTGGTATTTAAAGCAGTTAGGTACTCCCTGACATTATCAATTCAAACAAACCAGTCATTGAATCTTAGCTGCAACTGGCCAATCTATACGATGCAACATGATAACGCGCAATACCAAGGGGAGGGGGCGGGCCGGGGGGGGGGGGGGGGGGGGGGGGGGGGGTGAAGAAGAAGAAATTGACAGTCACTGAATTATACTAACAACATACTTTTTAAAGAGGTACTGATGCATAAGTACGGCACAGAGCCTAAAAATAACTTTTTGCATACTCTCAGCAATATAAACACACTTTCAACTAGCCTATGCGTACTACCGACTTTATGACTACCACAAAAAGCGAGTTCCTGTACCTGGAAATACTGAATACGACATTCATGGGTGGAAAGTCACACCTACTACTGAAACTTACATTTTTTCAGTTAAGTTTAACTGAAAAATTTAAAACCTATAATGAATCTGGTAGAATAATTCATTAAAAGCAATAAATCTTTTTCAAAATTTTAAAATAAAACTTAACTGACAAGATTACAATTTTTTCAAAAGATGGGCATAAAGTACCACCCTCCCCCTTCCCCCCATGGTATTGTGAGAGTTAATACAGGAAATTAGTTTCCTGAATGAGTCTGTGATCCTACTGAATATTTTGTGACTAAAATCATCTAGATTGCTTATAAAATTTTCTTTATTTATAATGGATTTTTGGCTGTAAGCATAGTTTTAATACTGACCACTGGGATACAACCTAGACGTTGGGCACAAGCTGATGTCTCTGATGTTGTTGCTGTTGCATGGATGGCCCATATGACGTGACAGTCCCTCTGATTCCACTATTGCAGAGTGTGACCAACAAGGGCAGGTACTGCAGCTGAGCAACTATGCACGATGTCTCCACAGGTACCTACCAGTACCACCTGCCACATGTCTTCTATGGTTGTGATAGCTGCCTAATGATTGCTCTCAGTCTGCTCTCATTCATTGCACTATTCACTATGCAAGCTGGAATGGTACTGCATCTGCTTGCCATGTGGCTTTGCCATACACTGTATCCACTGTGAGTTACTGTCCTGTGAGATACTTAAGTAACTTGTTCTGGGGGGTATTGTCTCATGATTTTTATGTTGTAACAATGTAATGAAAAGGAGAGTTGCTACTCACCATATAGAGGAGATGCTTAGTTACAGAAAGCCACAACAAAAAGATTATCGGAAAGTTACCTTTTGGCCACACACACACACACACACACACACACACACACACACGCGCGCGCACGCGCACATGCAGCTCCCACACATATGACCACTGTCTCTAGCAGCTGGAGCAAGACTGGCAGAGACTATGGTGTGTGTGTGTGTGTGTGTGTGTGTGTGTGTGTGTGTGTGTGTGTGTGTGTGTGTGTGTGTGTGTGGGCGCGCGCTATCTATTTTCACCAAGGCCTTGTTGGTCAAAAGCTAACTTTCCGACAGTCTTTTTGTTGTACCTTTCTGCAACTCAGGATCTCTGTATATGGTGAGTACCAACTATCCTTTTCATCATATTGTTTCATCCCATCCTGAATTTTCCATTGTTTGATTTTTATGTTGTGACACACAATATAATTGGTGATGATTGTGGGCATTTTTTATCACGTAACCAAGGACCCCGTGCAACAGGCTCTCTTACCAAGCGCGTTGATGGAATATGTGCTACAGCAATTTCTGCAATAGGAGTTAAGAGGGACAGAAACATCTGGAAGCCTTGCTGTCCACATTGATCTCCTGGCAGTCGGCAACAAACGCACCATCATTGCCACCTTATGATGAGACAACGGAAGAATGGGAAGCACACAAGAAGTACCTCCAGCAGCACCTGGCCACATTTCAGGTAACGGATCCAGCCATAGGAAAAAAACTTTTCCTGTATATGACAGATTTTTTGCAAACTGGTCACTCTCACAGAACCGGCACACCTGACCTTTGATGAGATGTGCACTCTGTAAACCACCTACTTTCACTGCCATGGCCATGTCAGTGTCATAAACAGCCTAATCAGTTACACAGGGTGTGGATGGCTGAACTGCAGGGCCTCAGCAGGAAACTATTAGACTTCTGGAGACAGGTGGTGACTGTTGTGTAAGTCCCAGGAGAAGAATCCAACTTTGCTAACACAGCAAATGCACCAACAGTGGAGGACAAATATCTCATTCTGGCTCCATTTTGTACAGAAGGAATCAAGTATTGTGCCTCCCCCTCCCCATCCCTGCCTGGACAGGCACTTATTTCAGTCACCCCCGGATGTTCTTGAAAACCTGTCATTGAAGACTGCTATGACAGGTGAGCACAGTGTGAGGCATGGCAGAAGGAAGGATAATTCATGTCTGTCTGCCGTGCTTCAGACAAAAAATTCTCACCCAGGCAGGAACTAATACACATTAATGAGAATTTGTTGAAGTCTCACGCCACAGTGATGCCACCTAAGAAACTGTTCCTCAAGCTCAATCTGCGCAATAGACAAATTCAGTTACAGGTTGACATCGGTGTCTCTAGGTCCCAGTTAAACTCTCGAATCTTTCTGCAGCAGGGAGCACTGCCCCTTCAATACACTGCTTGCTGCTTGGTGGCATATAACACATTCCACTCACAGGAGAACTCACAAATGCAATGCTATACAAAAATGTCATATGACACCTTACCTCTCCTGTGGTTCACAGCAAGGATACAGACAATTTGTATGGCTAGATGCTTCTTCAGCTTTCGGATTTGTCATCAAGGACTTGACTTGGTCCACGCAATCTCGGAACACGTCCTGTTTCGGGAATTGGAAACCCTAGTAAGGAGTACTCTGACATTTTCTCTGAGAGTATAGGAAAAGTGAAGAACTTTACACAGCACATTACATTACAGAAATCGGCACATCATCACTTCTTGCGTGCATTACCCCTGACCCTTCGCACTGCAGGAAGCTGTCAATAATAAGATAGACGGCCTGGATGTCAATGAACCTGTGCCTACAAGTGGGTGATTACTGTGAAAAAACCATCAGAGAAAATGCGCCTGCTTGGAAACTTTAAACTTATGGTCAATTCCCAGTCAGATATTGCTATGTATTACATTCTGGAACTAGACAAGCTTTTCTCTCACTTGTGGGAGATATGTATTTTTTGAAGGTTGATCTCTCCAAAGCTTGCTTGTAACTATCCCTGGATATGGAATCACAGAAAGTTCCTGTACTCAACACGCCAAACGGATTATATCATTTGAAATATTTAGTTTTTGGGGTGGTCAGTGCCCCAGAAATATTTCAAACGTTCCTCAAGCAACTGCTGCAGTTCGTTCTGGGCACCATAAATTATCTTGACAACATTGTGGTAATGGGGCCTGCTCACAACAGAAGAACACTTAGGAAAATTGCAGCAGTTGTTCCACAGCCTCCAGTCTGCAGGCCTCAAATGCAATCTTGAAAAATCTAGCTTTTTCAACTGTTGGTGGAACACCTGGAGCACATCACCTCTCATTAAAGTATTAAGGCAACACGGAACTGTTGAAGCTGTCATCGCACTTCCTCGCCCCAAAAATTTAATGGTAAAAATACAATATTAGGGAAAATTTATCCCTGGCATGGCATTGATTGCACATTTGCTCAACAACCTGTGGAAGAAGGGCATGCCTTTCACATCGTTGAAGTCATGTGAACAGGTGTTCAAGACCTTCAGGCAGGCTCTGCTATTTGTACATTGTTTCACATATTTCAACTGAGCGACCAGGTAGTGGTGGCGGCATACGCCTCTGAATGGGGGCATGGAGACAGTCCTAGCACATACAGATGTGGATGGCTATGAACATCTATTGCATTTGCACCAAAGGCACTCAATGCCGCACATAAGAAGTATTTGCAATCGCCTCTTCACTGAAGGAATTCCATGTTTTCCCATACAGGACACACTTCTGCCTCATTACGGATCATATGCTGTTGATCTCCCTCTTCGGTCCTGCTGCAAAGCTACATGAGAGGATGGTCCACCATTCTAAGCATGTACAATCACAAATTTCACTTCTGCAATACCACTCAACATGCCAACGTGGATACCCTGTCCCAAAATGGGCCCTGACCTGGGATTTGACCAAGACATGATCTTGTGCTTCCAGTTAGACAAAGAGGCTTAACAGCTAGTGTACGCTTTTCCCATCACAGGGCAACGGCCATGGCGAAAGACACCACCTTGCAACAGGTATGGTGGTACGTGCAACAGTACCAGCCAGACTGATTTCCTAGTCGGGAATCCAAACCATTGGGGTATTATTTCCACCTCCACCACCAGCTACTCCTGGTGGATGGAGTTATCCTGCAAATCATGGATCAGCTGCCTCACCACGTAGTCATGCCGCAAGCTCTGTGCCCATTAATCTTATGGCTCTTGGACCAAGGCCACAATTGTGTCTCATGAACTAAACTGCTCACCCGGCACCATATGTACTGGTCAGGCATAGACCAGCAGGCTGAACATCTTGTTGTCAATTGTCATCAGCATTGGAGTAGATTCATGTCGACTTCATGAGCCTCTTCCTGGATACTACCTGGCTCTGCCTAACTGCTCTCGATGCATACTCCAAATTTCTGTATGTGGTCAACAGTTGATCCATGAGTACAGAGAATTTTCACTACTGAAGCACTTCTGCTCACGCAGGTGTCAGACACTGGATAACAATGTCACTTCTAGGTTTTCAGTGAGATCTGCCACAGAATTAGCATTCAACACCTCCCATTTCCACCTTTCCACTCCCAGTCAAATGTTGAAGCCAAAAGACTCCTGCAAACTTTTAAAACATACATGAAGAAAGATTTGGTGACGTTCCTATGGATGAGGTGCTAACACTTTTTTTAAGTTCCTACAGGTCACCACAGCAAGAGAGTCCAATGGAGCACCTCCGCGGTTGTCAGCCCCGCACACTCCTCTATCTCACACCACCAATGCCAGTGGATGCCATCCACAGCACCGTCTCCACACTTGTGGCGGGGTACCCATGTATAAGCACAGGGATTTGTACGCCAGAACAAATGGAATCCGGAGGTCGTCCGGCAGCAGCAGGGATGCTGCGGGTGACTGGATGGTGACGTGATCAAAACCAACTCTGTCTATGGTGGGAAACCTGGCTACTCCTGCTTCCAGCCCCTCTGGCAGACACACAATGTGGCAACGCCACCTACAGTTTCTCTTGCGCCAGACCCTCAGCCATATCCTTTCCTGTTCCTGAGCTGTTAGTGCCCTGTGGTTCTCAGCCCCATTCACCAATACTGGCCATACCCTCATCCCTCTCAGTTTATAGGCCGTCCAAAAAGGACCGCATGCTGGAAGAAGATCAGGCTGCGGTACCAGCCCCAACCGCACTACTGGAGCCACCTTCTGTGCCAGGACCTGACACACAAGTTGTGGCCTCCGCTACGAGCATTGAAGCCATCGAATAGGGACCTTCTGGGCATATGCTCCTGTCAACACCAAATGGGAGCTGGTAAAATCGGAGGGGCTGTCCATTGTTCCTGAAAAGACATTGGCCTGGTTCGGAGCACAGCCTGGGCGCCTGGCTGGGCAGGGTTCAACTCACGAAGATGCTGCTCGCTGCATCCCCATGGAAGAAGGGATGTGGTAACTCACAGGACTACCACCTAGATGTCGGGCACCCGTCTCCTAAATTGTCCATCATCGCAGATTGGCACATATGACACCACAGTCATGACAGCTGCACAGGTGCCTGCCAGTGACACACCATCTGCATATGTGATCACTGCATGGCAATTGCTCTCAATCTGCTCTTGTTCCTCGTGCTATTCACTACACTAGCTAGAACTGTACTGTACGTGTCTTGCCACATGGCTACACTGCACACTGTAACCATTGTGAACTATTGTCCTTTGAGAATGTTAAATGTATCTATTCCGTATGTGTCGTCTCGCGGTTTTTTTTATGTTAGGAGTTACAACAAGAATCTTTTTTAATACATTCTATGCTCTTTGATATCTGATGATAGCAGTAGTTGAAACATCATAATAAATAAAGATTTTTAGCATTTGATCTAGATGGTTTTATTCACAAAACATCAATGAATTAATTAGCAGAGGTTGACAGCAACATATTTTTCTGTGAGAATATGAATATTAGGATCCTTAATAAATTGTTTTGTGTGTCAAAATGTTTCCATTATTGTTTACAATGCACTTGCACCTGGTTGTGTAGGGAGAAATACAAATTATGATTCCACTGCAATTATGAGTAGAGTTATTACATTTTACAGTGTATGATAATGGTGCTGCTGAGAAATTGTGTATTACCTCCTTCCATGAAGTGCTTTTTTAAATTACACATTCATATACGACAACATGGCTAACTACTTAAAATTTTAAAAGTGTTTTTGTTTTGTTCGAAATAACAGTTCATTCTTAATTTAAATTGAGGTTTGATTCTCTCTATGTTTTTCACCACAACTTTGCATATTTCTGATATCCTTTTTTCATTGGCTGTTTTTGTTTGTTCGGAATTATGTTTCAGCTTGCCTTTATTATATTGTTCCTGGTAGTATACCCGAGTCTTTTTTACTGCTCAAGTATTTGGATCCCCACCAGGATGGATTAAAAGAAGACACCAAAGCCCTTCAGAGGTGTGCTGCTCCATTTGTTACTGGTAGGTTAAATCAACATGTAAGTACTGCAGGTATGCCAGATGAACTCAAATGGGGACCTGTGGCGGGCAGATGATGTTATTTTTATGAAACACTACAGAGAAAATATGGAAGCAGCTTTTGAAGCTGGCTGCAAAACGATTCTCCTGTAACTAAAGTACACTTCGTGTAAGGACCAAGAAGATAAGATAGCTGGGTGCATGCTTGCTACCCGCTTCATTCCCCTACACAAATGCATTTTTTAAAATAAAATGAGTGTGGCTATCTAAGAAATTTATTTGTCTTGGATTAAATAGTGTTTTCAACAAAAATCACAGAGAATTTCTCAGTAACAATCTTTTTTTCCAGTATTTTCCAGATATAAACAGATTGAGTGCCAAATAGGAGGAACAAAGGTAGAACAGGTGGCCGGTTTCAACTACTTAGGATGCGTATTCTCACAGGATGGCAACATAGTGAAAGAAATGGAAGCAAGGTGTAGCAAAGCTAATGCAGTGAGCACTCAGCCACGATCTACTCTCTTCTGCAAGAAGGAAGTCAGTACCAACACTAAGTTATCTGTGCACCGTTCAATCTTTCGACCAACTTTGTTGTACGGGAGCGAAAGCTGGGTGGATTCAGGTTACCTTATCAATAAGGTTGAGGATGATTGCAGGTACTAGTAGATGGGAACAATGGCAAGAGGGTGTCCACAATGAAGAAATCAAAGAAAAACTGGGAATGAAATCTATAGATGTAGCAGTCAGGGCGAACAGGCTTAGATGGTGGGGTCATGTTACATGAATGGGAGAAGCAAGGTTACCCAAGAGACTCATGGGTTCAGCAGTAGAGGGTTGGAGGAGTTGGGGTAGACCGAGGAGAAGGTACCTGGATTCGGTTAAGAATGATTTTGAAGTTATAGGCTTAACATCAGAAGAGGCACCAATGTTAGCACTGAATAGGGGATCATGGAGGAATTTTATAAGGGGGACTATGCTCCAGACTGAACGCTGAAAGGCATAATCAGTCTTAAATGATGATGATTTCCTTCCCTCAGGTTTAGGGCTATCCTAACATCAAAATACAGTTATTCCACTATACATCACTAGTTTTAAAAGCATGACTTTAGTACAATCTACTATATAGCACACATGGTGCCGACAAAGTATCACGGAAATAAAGACAGTTAGATGAACAGCCATTTTCATAGCAGAATCATGGTTCAATAATAATAATTATTACTATTATTATAATTTCATCTGGCTCAACAGTCTGTTGAAAGTCTCTCAAATGGATGCCACTTTGGTGATTTCATGTCCATAACCTACTCCAGTGATCTACTGGGAAAAGGGGACCTATTGCTTAATGTGGAATCCGAACCAGGTGATGTTCCTGGTGAATCTACATTATAGTAAAGCCTTCCTGAATACAGTTCATGATTCTTTTTTCTATGCTGATTTTGGAGGGAGTGATGCAGGGAGCTGGTGAAGCAACACCATGCTACGCAGGGAGCTGGTGAAGCAACACCATGCTATGCATGGACTGTCAAAGAGGACAGGATTGGAAAGAGAATGAGCCTGCATCCCTCACTCAATAAAAGCTCCGCATTCTGTCCCAGATGGGCCAATAAGCACTGACCAACCGCTATGTCATCTGTCACTGGCGTCATTTAGATGTAGTATGGAGGGGCTCGGGGTTGGCACCACTCTCTCAGTTATTGTTGGCTTTCTTGACCCTGAAGCCGTCATTTCTCAATCACACAGTACCTCAATTGCCATGCGAGGCTGACTGCACCCTATTCCAGTCCTCCCACGAGGGAAAAATTCCTGTTAATACTGGAAATCGAAACCAGATCCTCCACATTGCAGCCAGACATGCTGACCACTGATCTATGGAGGCAGACTCACTCAATGAAGTGACTGCTTCACACACCTTTAGATGTTGATGTGACACACAGAAATAGCACTCGTTTGACAGACCTGAAAATGAGCACTAACCAGTGGCTTCTGGAACACTACTGAATAAAATATTACTGAAGTGTTAAGATTGGCAGAGAACAAATACTAAACACAAGTGCTATTTCATGGTACAATTTCAACTGACTGAAATGAATCAGTGTGAACTGTAGAAAGTGATTGAATTTAATTGCCTGTGTCTCAAGTTTTCTCTTTTATGCAAAAACTTCTACAAATCCAACACATATGCCTTTTTTTTTTAAAAAAAAAAAAAAAAAAAAAAAAAAAAAAAAAAAAAAAAAAAAAAAAAAAACCACACACACACACACACACACACACGAAAGGGTCAAACATTTAAAGAAAACAAACATGCTGAATATGTACTACTGTTAAGTAACAGTAACAATTATTAGCACAGAAAGAAAGTGAAGACTATGAACATTTCTAGTTTATGTAGCAATAAATTACGGTTTACTTTGTGTTCCATTGTTTCATGCTTCACAATAGCAGTGATAAACTGGACAGCAGCCAGCACTCTGCATGGAATGGTCTACTCACTTTTAACATCTTACTTTGGGTGTACCTGACAAAATGGCCCCCCTGCAAGATGGATCAGTAATGTACTTCTACAACCTACCTCCTGATCTGAGTCTGACTCTTCCAGTGTTTCAGATTCTGCCAACGACTGCTTCAGTGACCTTGCCTCTTCCTCATCTCCATTGACTGCTACTGTCATTAATGGATCTGGAAATAAAAATTGATATACTACATAACTTCAACTGTTTGCCATGATAAGCTCAGTACCTGGTATCTATGGTAAAAAGAGCTGACTTTTGGTCAAGTATACTAATGGGAATACCCTATACAGGGAATGGAAAATAAACAAGATAACTCCAAGCATAAGATGTGAAAAAACAGTAATCCCAAGAAGCATAAGTTAAAAGAGATCTACTTCACCACTTATCTAAGGGAGCATGAACATTGGGCAACACAACATTTGAAGCTTTAAACTCTCAAATTCTTTAGAAATTAGCACTTCTACATGTTAATATGGGAGTAATGGAAAAGTCTGTGAAAGAAACAACCAAATACAGAGAAGTACATCTGAAAGAAGATGTGTTAGTTGGATCTGACATTCAAAAAACGGTGTTCTAATCCAGCTTTGAACAAAAAATGAGTGGTAATGAGTGACAGGCTTAGGTATCGTTCAAGGCGGTGGTTGTTACATTCTCAAACAGGAGAAAGAACCCACTTTATATTTCTGTCGTAGCCAATATGCCAGAAATTCTTCAAGAAACTAACCTGTTTAATGAACCTTAAGAGTTGCTTTTCTTAACATTCATCTTGATTAATTTCCCTGAAAATTTGGAAGACGTTGGTGAGGAAAAGGTGACTGTAAATTTTGAAGATGTTGGTGAGGTACTGTTTGCTACTTCACCAAGATGTACAATGCACATCAGAAAAAGCTATATTTGATGCTTTCAGGAAAAGAGAGAAAAGAAATATAAACTAATGGATACATAATTCCCATGCAATAAAAAGGTGTTTTCATATTCCTACTTCAATAACATCTTTGCTTATGCCAAAAATTCTTCTGTTGATTCCAATTATGTGTGTTCTGATAATGTTTTAGTTTATGATGAAGTCACTTTATGACACAACTCTATGCTTTAAAAAGAAAAAAATCAACAAAAATTAATCAAATTTTTCCTTTGACCTTGGTAATGAAGTGCAATATCTCTACTATTTCTAAAGAATCCATCTCCTGCAATTCTTTTATAGACATGTCTGGTAAGAAAATTTTGATTCAGCTTACCCACAGTTAATAAGAAATTATCATTACTGAGTTTTCACTTTCCTGTAAACTCACTGACATAATTTTCCTACTTTAGTGATTTAATATGTGACGCCTGCTTTAGCTTGTCTGACGCTGACCACTCTGTACCCCATTATTCATTGATTTCATTATGTGAGTTACATATCTTATTGGCATAAGTCATGTTCTTAGGTGTTCTGATTTTATCCATAATGTGTAGCATTCATGATAGTAAACAATTTTACAAGTAAATAGGTGGTTGAGCACACATTTTAACACTGAATATTTACTTTACTGTCTACAGTGAGATGC
This sequence comes from Schistocerca americana, assembly GCF_021461395.2. NCBI lineage: Eukaryota > Metazoa > Arthropoda > Insecta > Orthoptera > Acrididae > Schistocerca > Schistocerca americana. The sequence continues at coordinate 529,654,288 of NC_060124.1, forward strand.
TGTGGATGCTTTTTGATTTTGTCATAAGTTTTGATACAATCCCCACTTTCTTGTACAGGATACTCTAATCCCTTTTGTTATTCACTGTAGCTGGATCTCATTACAAATTTGTTTTGTGTATCAGCCAATGCAGCTTTGATCTGTATGGAGAATGCAGACAGGGTGTATACGTGGACAAGGAAAAAAAATTCCCGGATTTTTCCCGGATTTCCCGGTTGAAAATACACTTTCTCCCGGGTGAAAATACACATTTTCCGTGTTAAATGACCGTATACTTTTCCTCGGCACTGTAAAACTTATCAATCGTTAGAATGTTTATGGTTTTCTACAGAGACGTAGAATTTGCCGGCACTTTAGGAAACGAAACCCAGGGGGGGAAAAAAACACGTTTTGGAAAGATCTTTGATGTGCAGCAACATGTAGGCTGCATTTCTTCATTTTACGGAGGTATAAATTCGAATTCCACCAAACACTGCATGTTACTTTCCGAAGCAATGAAATCGAGATTGCGACGCGCTTTTGTAAGCCAGTCATAGCTTATGTCACGTGACCTCGGCAGCTGATGACAGCACAGGACACGTAGGGTAGTCAACCAATAGCAAGATCACTCTTAAGTAGCACAGACACACAAAAAGAAAAGTTAATGGTTTAAATTAATATACATAGTTTTGCTAGAAGAAAAACAAAGCTTTCACAAATAATATTGGTCTCGAAGATTAATAAGCTACAAGAGAAGCTAAGCTTCCACATATAATGCTAATCATTTTGCGCGTGTTACACTTTAAGATACATCACACAAATGTGCCAGTAAAATTTTTAATAACAATGTAAAGGTCTGATCTTCTGGGCTCGAAATTCTTCTACATGGTCATCCTCAAACAGTTGATTTTTAGATGAGAGTCCAACGCTTTGTGATTTAAGAAATTCGTCGTACATTCTCGCACATAGTTCATCTTGCGTAAAAGGAAATTTACTTTGAAAGTAACACTTTTCAAACCGCCATTCGTAATATTTTTCCGTGACCTGCTAGAAATTGGTTCGTTTCAGCAGTTGCCAGAGAGCGCCAGATAACAGGCATCACTGCGCCTGCGCAGCTACGGTGATGCAGGAAGCCCGCACGTTCGTATGTGTAAAACATTAAAAGATCTTGCATTATGTCATAAAAGAAACAAGACATCAAAGGATACTTCAGGAGCATCGGAATTTCGTGAACTATACTAAAATGCATAATTCGGTTTAAAGTGCACAATCGTATGTCCAGATTCGGATGTAAATTTTCTTGAGTACCAGTAATGTATTATCTCGTGTTTGGTTCTTTATTATGGCATAATGCCATACGAGCCAGAAGATGGAAACTGTGCACTTGAAATGAAGCGAACAGTTGAAACTAGCCAACAGTGTGAAATTAAACACTTGGTTTCAAATAAATTGATTGCCTCAGCGCAAAATATTAATAAAAGCCAAATCTCTTTAGCAAACCGACAAAAATAACTTCACTGTTCTGCAATGTGATTAACGCTTGACTGTCAGAAAGGTGAAACTAGTAACATATTTTAGCCTTCCGTAACTATGCGAACGTATTTTAATTCATCTGTTAGCTCCCGGCCACAGAAATCCGATTTTTGTTTTCATTTAATGCGAGAGCAATAAACGAAGAGGAAACAGCAAAATCACTACACGTAAATACAGGTCACGTGGAGAATACCCACCTCCCCACTACAACTCAAGACTGCTCTATGCATCAGCCCTGGACCTACAATGTTTCCAAACCGGAGCAATTAGATAGTGGCGCCCAGCCACACGTCTGTAGCCAGAAGCGGGAGAATGTACTACTCACAGGCAACTCAACTGTGCATGCGCAAGAGCCCGCTCGCAACTGCTCAAATGAATCAAATGTAAATAGCTGTCATGTCACGCTCATCAGAGGCAATTTGTTGTTAGGAAGCACTGCATATTCTTCCTAAAGCCTTTGACACACTTTGGTAGGCAGACGCTTGTATGAACACTGTGTTTTGTTGTTGTATATGGCGCATTTCCTTTGCAACTTAAGTTTTATTTTCACTTTTTTTTCTCTCGTTCATGTTTTTTTGCTGCAGGATTATTATGCAGAAGCGGGATACAGTAATATCCTTCGTTAGAGTATCGGTTCTTACCAGTCAAAATAACAAAAATTTAATTGGTGACTAAAACAAGGAAAAGTTCCCGGAATTCTAAAAGAATTCCGGGTTTTTCCCGGTTTTCTCCCGGACGTAAAAATTCCCGGGTTTTTCCCGGATCTCCCGGGTCGTATACACCCTGTGCAGAATACTCTTCTACCATGTTCTTGTAGTAGTAACACTCTGTACCAATAGCTAGAAGTGAAAATGACATGATTGTAACTCTTGCAAATATAAAACAACTAAAGAAATTACAAGCATTCAACACAGTCGAAAACTAGTTGTCACTTCCATGCAAAAGCATGTAAAAAACTAATCTAAGCTATTTACAATTTTCTGGATCTTGTGGACAAAAAGAGTTAAATGAGTATCACACTATCAATGGTGCAGAAGTTTTGTTGATTCCTGCAGAGGAATTGTCCAGTCTCCATGCAAGGCATCACATATGAGCACAAAATGTGTTCCACAATTCTACATAAACATGACACCAGTGAGACAGGTTTGAAACTCTCCCCCATTACACTAGTAGTGGACTTGGAATACCTTGTGATTTATTTTTTAATGATACATAGCACAAATTACTGTTCCAATGATCTACAGTAAATTGCCAATAAAAGAATGGCCGTTCCTCCACACAGACGATACAAAAGCACAGTTGTATCCCATCTGGTCCAGCAACCGCTATCACACAATATCAGTTACACGTATCTGATTCACCAATGAGGCCTCAATCCCCCTTTAATGCAGAACATTCCTGGTCAACATTGGTTCAGCTATAGTGTTTGTGATGCACTGCAAGACTATTTTATTCTGGAAAATGTCACCTCTCAAGGCAATACTTTATTTATTTGTAAATATCAACAACATTGCAAATACACTTCTTGGGTTTGCCGCATGATTGTATTGTGTAAGACCCACAATGTTTCATCGCTGCAACTGCTCGACATCTTCACGTGGTGGTAATTGCTGCTATTATTGCTGCAAAATTTATCAGACCAGGAGCAGGCAAAATGTGTGTGGGAAGACGCTCACAGCTGGAGGAAAGCAGTGCTCCTCAGGCACTCTGCTGGGAGCCACAGAAAGGTCTTCCGCGTGTGCACTGTGGTCAATGACTGTGCTGGCAGACACTCTTGTCATTAAAATCTGAATTAGAACTCAGAAGTGTGTTGCATCAAGCCATGAATCAAAGATTCTTGCCTTCCTTGTTTTGATTTAATAGCAGCCAGTGCTGGATTCCACGTAGTTCTTACCTGAAAATGTGAATCCCTGTTGATAAGATTGTTCACTGTACAGATATATATGGCCTCCTTAACTACACAGGCCCAGGAAGATAACACGGGGGATAAAATTTCAGTATTTTCATAAAACATGTAACACCTCCTGTCCAGGCAATGCTCTGCCACCTCTGACTTATCAGGTAGCCCAAGGCACTTATGACGATGGTATTCAACACAATGTTCTTGCATGTGTTTGGCATGTCTGCCCAATACAAGATTTCCTAACTGGCATAGGATCTCATACACCCTACATTTCCTGAGGCCAAGGTCATCTTTGACCAGGCACAATAAATTCCTCAGTTTTGCTGGGGGCAGAAAAACACACTTGATGTCATGCTTTTGAGGATTTTTTCTATTCTTGAAGACATGCTGCAAAAATATGGCAAGAACACCGTTGCAATGGACACCTCCACATCTTCATTTACATTGTTGCTTTGAATTTGCTTAGAATGAAATGTATGACTTATCTGTCTATCGGAATAGCCATTTTGCTGGAATACCATTCTTAGGTGTTGTAGCTCACCAGGTAAACTGTCAGCTTTTGGGACCACATTTACTCTATGCACCAAAGGCGTAAGACACTACCACATTGTAGACTCTGTATCCCAATGTATCATTGGCTTTTCTTCTGACCATGACATCCACGAAATGTAAACTACTATCTTTTTCCACTTCCATTGTGAACTGTATATTGGGATGGAGTGAGTTCAGATGCTGAAGAAACACAGGTAATATCTCTAATTAGTGGGGACACCACAGAAGTATCGTCTACATACTACTAGGAGCAGGAAGGTTTGAGACTTGCTGACTGCTGTGCTTTTCCCTCTGTTTTCCATAAAACAGTTGGCCACCATGGGAGACACAGGACTTCCCGTGGTGACACCATCCACTTGTTCAAAATACTGGTCACTGAATAAGAAATAAGTTGAGGTAAGCACATGCTCAAACAATGCCACAATGTCTTTCTCAAACTGGCTGCTGATAAGCTATAAGGAGTCCTGCAGAGATACTTTGATAAATAAAGATACAATATCAAAGCTCACCAAAAGATATGACAGTTGTAGCTTGAGTGTCTTCAGTTATCCTATGAAGTGCTCTGGATTCTGGATAGGGTGGTCACACTTGCCTATGAGAGATCCAAACAGCATAGTAAGATATTTGGCCAGAAAATAGGTAGGAGCTCCAATGTTGCTCACTATTGGGCAAAATGGAGGCCCATACACAAATATCTTCTGTAGCCCATACAGTCTTGGGGGAACTGCAGCTTGTTGGCATAGTCTCTTAATGACTTTAGAAGGAACAGGACTCTACTTGAGAAGATGTAGAGTTTTTCCTCTGTATCTTGCCAATCAGAGCCTCTCTTGGCTTGCGATATGCAGGGTCGTCAAGAAGTGCCTCCATCTTGCTGTTGTATTCAGCTCATGAGAGAAGGACAGTGGTGTTACCCTTGTCAGCAGGTATGTCTTCAAGAACAGAAAGAATCCTCAAAAGGCATGACATCAGGGGTGTTTTTTGAGCACCAGAAAAACTGAGGAATTTATTGTGCTTGGTCAAAGATGACCTTGGCCTTCGGAAACACGGCATACCAATGTGGAAAATCTTAAATTGGACCGACACGCCGAACTGTGCAAGAATGTTGCATTGAACACCATTGTCACACACACCTGGGGCAACCCGATAAATCACCAGTGGCAGAGCACTGCCTGGACACGTGGCACCGTATGTTTTATGAAAAGACTGAAAATTTATCCCCAGTACCATATTTCTGGGACTGTGTTATCAAGGAGGCCGTACATATCCATACAGTGGACAATCTTATAAACAGGGATGCAGGTTTTCAAGTAAGCACTAACTGGAATCCAACACTGGCTGTCATTAAATCAAAACAGGAAAGCAAGAATCTTTGATTCATGACTTGATGCATTGCACTGCTGAGCTTTACTTCAGATTTTAACAGGACCATCTGGCAGCACAGTAATTGACCACAGAGCACGTGCGGAACGACTTTCTGTGGCTCCCAGCAGAGAGCCTTAGGAGCGCTGCTTTCTTCCAACTGTGAGCATCTCCCCGCACACGTTTTGCCTGCTCCTGGTCTGATAAATTTTGCTGCCACCATGTGATGATTATCACTCACATCTTGCAGCAATGATAGCAGCAACTACCACCATCTGAAGATGTCGAGCAGTTGTGTTGATTAAAAATTGTGGAATTACATAATACAATCCAGTGGCAAACCTGAAAAGTTATTTGCAACAGATCTGTCGTGAAGCCTGAAAAGTCACATCAACAACATTTCATTAACCACAAAATGACTCGTTTAATGTTTTCTTTTTTTCATCCGGAATTAAATGTAATGTAGAAAATAGGCTCAATATGTTGCTTTTTATGTACCAAGTAACAGAAATAATGATGTTACCTGCTCATCTACCTATTCCAAAAAGCACTGCAATGAGATTCAAAATTGCTTGTCACCATGTAATAACAATATGACTTTTGTTCCCAGAGATGGAGCAATGCTACGACACCAATAAGACTTTGCACCAAAATAATCTTATACTAGGACACTACAGAACTACATTCCTAGCTATTTTAACGTATTATACAGAAGTGACTTACCACATGCTTCTCTATAGGCATCAACTTGAACATACAGCACATACAGTGGTTTAGGAAGTAAGTATGAAATCTCATGCTGCTTGCGAATTCTGTCCAAGGGAAGACCCAAATAATCTTGCAGTGGCTTGGTTGCCTAAGAAGAACGATTTCCTTTAAGTAATGTGGAGCACACTGACTCATTCTTAACTCTAAACACAAATCAGAATCTAAAAAATTTCTTGCATTTATTTAAGTTCACAATATTAAACAGTAGCTACAGATGTGCAACAATCCAGTAGCATATACATGAGAACAACAAGACTGATACATAAACTCAAGTTTGTATAAAGAGTTCAGAAAAAAAACATCATTTCTGCGCACATCTGGTGGGCTAAGAAACCGACAAAAGGGGAAGGAGTAGAATTAGATATGGGAGTCCTACAGCCTATGCACAAGACAAACATACCATCTAAAGCTGTAACAAACGTTCAACTACTACAGCGTAGCTTATCTCCAAAAAAGGTAAAGTCATTGTGCATTTTAGAAACTGAACATGACAAATGAAGGCTGGATTTCATTCAGTGATAGAAATGACAGGCAACACACTTGCCACCCTGCCGGACGTATCAACAGATCACTAAATATAATTATTCTTACATTTGGCAAAGTCGCTAGGTGCGGCACAGAAGGATACCTCCGCCATCATCAGGTCACATTATAAAACATCCACAACAAATTTAAGGGCTGTCACAGATGCCCATTGTCTCACTAGTCATCCAGCTGATGTTTACTGCAGCTTCCCTGGTGTATATATTGCTGATAATCCTGTGATAAGTGGTTTCTTCCTGCACTATGACTTGGTCTTTCTTTTTACCTACCAACAACAAGTGGGTAGTGCACAGCTATGTTTCTCTGCATGTTTGAGTGGCCTATGGCTGCATCAAGATAGTGGTTGATGTGGTTTCCAGTTGAACCCACAAATAGTGTTCTCCAGCACTGACATATGAGTTACTCAACAAACTTACAAAGGACCGTATTGATTCTGAGATCTCTCCAGACATACACAAAATAAAGTATTTCCACAAGAGCTAGGAACTGTTACTTTCGTTACTTAATCATAAATATATTGGGCTTAATATAATCTGTGTTGTTGAAGAGAACTTGCAACAAACACCATACACAGAAAACTCCAGAACATAACACTATTGCTGCGTAAGGAACACACACCAGAAAGACAAAATTAACTGCATGGAGTATGGTGAGACAAAATTTTAAGAACTGTTAGAACAACAGAATTGGTTTCCAAACAGGGCTTTACAGAGAAACAAAAAGGTGAGTAGAATAGAAATGAAATAAAGTGCAGCTAACAGCAGCATAATTCTTGTGAGATCTGTAGCAAATAGGAGATTTATCCAACAATGTTACTCTGTAAATAACATGCGAGTCCACAAACCATATAGTCCACAGCTCTGTTCTCCATCAGTCCTAGATTTTCTTTTTCTTATGCTTATCACTTCTTTTGCCTCTGGCCAAGTCTTGTATATGTGGAAAAATGTCAAATTGCACCACTATTCGGAGTCCACATTAAACATCGTAATTGGCAAAGTCAGTTCAAAGGTTGGATGAAGGCAAGGACCAAACCTCATAAAGTGCTTTCGTGTTCAAGTGAACCTTCAGATTGGGCCCTGCTTTACCTTAAATCAACAGCAGTACAGGGCTGAAAGGGAAACTAAACCGTAGAACACAAAGCAATATAATGAAAACGGGGAGAAACAGTAGATCACAAACATCAATGAGTCAAACTGAAGAGCAGAGGCAACAATGTGGTCGGAACAGATACAGGAGACAGCCAGCAGCGAAAAGATTATACGAGGTGAGATCAGGAACTGGCAGGAATCTGCCACATACTAGAAAGGACATTCTAAGCTGCTATCTTGCACGAGACATCAGCTATTTAGTTGTTATTAAAGTAAAGGTTATTGTAAGTGCATCACCCAGGTGTCAAGGAAAATCTTGCACTAGTGTTACAATTTAGCAATGGAAAACTACTCAGGCTAAAATGGCAAGAGTTTATGTGACTGCCCTGCCAGCCAAACTTCACTAAATAAAACCACCTGAAACTTTTGTCATTTGTTAAACATCTTGACAAGCTCCGTCACAACCGGTCATGACATGTTGCTGTGTTGTGCAGCTGAGACAGTGTTACTATTCTGAATGTAAGGAACAATCAATACTATCTCTATAACTCAATGCTCTACTGAAAAATGATTTTGGCCACAAATAATTCAGTTTCACAAATGACTTACAACAGCAAGCTATTAGTTCTGGACTGCACTGATTATTTATGAGCATTAATAATACCCAAAGAGCAGCAATAAGCAAAGGCAGAGCTCCAACACCATTGTAATGTATTGCTTCAGAAGAAGAAAGTAATGATTAGTTCAGACTAAGGAAGGATAGTGAAGGAAATAGGTAGAGTTCTTTTCAAAAGAACTATGTCAGCATTTGAGTTACACAATTTCTGTAACCATGGGAAACCTAAATCTAGGTGACAGGACTGAAACAACCCAAACTGCCCTGCCGAACAACAGTGCAGCACCTTACCACTTCACTCAGTGAGGTAGAGTTTCATTTAAATACTTGTACTTAATTTTACGTGCATCCATTGGTGCCAACTTCACACAGTGACACATTTTAACAATATTATGAAGAAATAAATACACACACACACACACACACACACACACACACACACACACACACACACACACACACAACTCTCACATACATAACCACTATCTCTGGCCACCAAGGCCAAACTTGGACATCAGTTGTCTGAGTCTGGCCTTGGTGACCAGAGACAATGGTCATGTACATGATAGTTTTGTTTGTGCTAATGTGTGGGTGTGTGTGTTTACTTCAGAAGAAGGCATTTTGGCCGAAAGCTTACTTGTTTAGCATTCTTTTTGTTGTGCCTGTCTGTGACTTGACATTTCCACTATATGGTGAGAAGCAATCTCCCTTTTCATAATATTGTCATTATTCCATCCTGGTTTTTCCACTGTTTGATTTTGCCTAGTGACTCATTTTAACTGGTTAACTTCAATTTGAGCAAAATCGCTCAAGATATAACAGGGCTTAGGGTAGATCACTGTTATCTCAATGTAGGCCACTTTTATGTAAAATGCTAGACTAAATAGTAGTACGATGTTAGTAATTATTACATCTTGTGTTTAATTACTTTTACTCACAGACTAAATGGTAGTATAGTGTTAGTAATTATTATGTCTTGTGTTTAATTACTTATACTCAAAAGGAATAATGTAAGAATTAATTACCTTTACATTATAAATGAAATTATACGAGTAAATTTCCCCTCCCACAAAACCATGGACCTTGTTGGAACGAAGTGGTTTGCACACGTCTATGACACAGACAACCATACCTTTACGTGTATGCAGTATGAGATCTAATACTGAATAACTAAATGGGAATGCATGTAAGCTACTATGAACAGCATAGTGAACACATCATACAATATAATCCTTTTTTAATTAATCTCTGAGGACCGAAATATTTTTTCCTTAAATGGTGGTTCTCCCTAAACAGGAGTTCTGCTCCTGCATGCTAATAGAGTGCCTAAAAATCAGAATTTGTGGTTTTTAGGCCATATCAAATACGCACATGATTTGGCACTAGCAAATCCTAGTACATATATTAGCGCCATACACTCTTCATTTACTCGTAAGCCTTCATTTTGAAGTTGCATGTAAAATCACCAATGGGTGTCTTCAATTTAAAGGCAGCATCCAGAATGAAGAAGAAATTGTTTATATACAAGAGTAGCTTTATTCAATTAATAGCATAGATAAATATGAGTACACAAAAAGATAAAAGACCATTAAATATTAACATTTATATCCTGAAAACAGAAATCGAGAAATAGTCTGTTTTTTCCTGACAGCATAACGTACTGAGAAGAATTGTCACAAAACTTAAGAGCTGAATCCTCCTCCTCCTCCTCCTCCTCCTATCATCATCATCATCATCATCATCATCATCATCATCATCATCATCATCATCGTGCCCACCCTTCCCCAACTTTTAATACTTAAAAACAAAACCATTCAGTCACTTATGTCTACCTAATTTTCAAAAGTCAGGATGTCATCACTATGACCCAATCTTTGAATGAGTCACTTGTTGAAATATCTGTGAAATCATTCAGGGAAATCATCATCCTCATCATCCTCATCTTCTATAGCAACTGATGCTGGTCCACAGTCAGCATTTGTAAACTGGTTCAACACATGTTGTCTTACGACATACCATGCAGTAACAAGCAAGCGCACAGCCTGTAAAATATTTACTTTCATTATGTCCTTTCTTTTGAGGATTGAAACTGACCTCAGCAGCCATTCTGTAATTAGTTTCCACAAGACAAATTATGCTCAAGTCTAGAGGGTGCATATGAGTTGTACCAAGCACAATCAACAGGAAGAAACAAAAGATAAATGTTCCATGAGAATGTTGTCTTCTTTTGATGTGCAGGGCATCTAATGCACCTGTCTTGGGGTTTAAAAGCCTTAGAAACTTCATATAAAATTCAGCAATCAATCAGGCACTGCTAATAAAATTGTAGGCGCAAAATATTATTTTAAAATCACCTGGAGTTTAAAATTTTCACATTAGTAAAGGCAGCAACTTCTCACTGTCATCACTCTAACACACCACAGAGCATCATTCTGTCTTTTCTCCTTTTCTCTGTGCATCTTACTCCTGTTTCTGAGGGAGGCAAATTATAATCCTACCAGCATCGAAAATATTTTAGGGCTCATATCCATTAGCAACAATGAAAAAACATTCTTCAACCAAGGTTCAGTATTTTGTCTACTGTCTCACATTCAACATGTCAAATAAAAGTTCATAAATGCGTGACCATGTGAAGTAGTTCAGTACCCAAAAAGTTTTTAGTTACCAGATAACGAACTTACTCACTACCAAGAATAACAAGACAAGGCTCAAATCCGGTTAGTAACATACCAAGCCTTCAATCCGATTTTTGGATGGAATTAAAGAAGCAACACAGCTGCAATCACAAAACTAGCTGCAGTGCTCTTTTCTATCTCCCATTGTCGTATTTTTGCAACACGAATTCTACAGAATGACAGAACCGAGAGAACTGAGGGGAGAACTAAATGCAGTCGACGCACTCTCAGTTCAGATAACCATACATATTTTGAATGGATAATTTCACTATTAAACTATAGGTGTGAAGGCCCCTTTCAGTGATGAAGCACAGACGTTCTCCCTTTTTAATACGTAAGGTCCTTGGGTTTCAGCATTCAGGACTGCTTCATTATTTTTCAGCACATACTGCACAAAGAAAATGGCACAAAATCATATTTCTTCTTCTCCATGTTGATAAGTTTGCAATTCCGACTGTCTTCAACACCATGAGGTACGTCAGCTTCTAGTGAATATGAAGCTATTCTCTTTTTTCTGGCCATGGCTACACAAAACTTCCACAATGTAGAATTCAACACTACGATAAAAAACACACGGCAATCAATTTGTGTGCTTGGCAAAGTTTTCTGTGATGTCATATCACGTACCTTCATGCAGAAATTGGCACTGTTCAAAATTATCAGTCAAAAAGTACAACTTATCTAGCTGCTATAATAATCGATTGTGAATTACTGACTTTTCTGTAACATCGCTTTAATTCAAAAATGAAAGGAATAATGACAAAAACATTGAAATATTAGCAATTTCATCACGGCTGGATTTATTCCTTAAAAATGGACTTTTTTTTACATCGGCTTCCATTATAACTGGAGTTCAGTAACATCGCTTCTGCGGAAATTTCCTGGACCAACAGAAATATTTGTTAAAAGTGGGAATTCCTTAAAAGCAGGTTCATTAATATGGGAAATTACTGTAGTAGCTGAAGACATACAAAAAGCCAACATGCATCTCAGTGGTATAAGTTTATATGCCAATCAGATCTGTAGCAAAAACAGCAGGAGTACATGGACTGGTGGAGGGGAATCATAGAGACATGGAGATACCAGAAGGTTTCAAACAGTTTATATGATGATAAGACAGATCTCGAAACCAGAATTTGAACTGCAAAACATTTCTAGGGGGAGATGTGAACTCTGACCACAATTTACGGGAGGTGAACTGCAGATCAAAACTGATGAAACTGCAGAAGGGTAGTATACTAAGGAGATGGGACCTGGATAAGTTGAAAGAACCAGAGGTTACCAAGAGTTTCAAGGGGAGCATTAGCAACAATTGACTGAAACATGGATAAGGAATAGAACAGTGGATGAATGGGTATTCTCTACAGACAAAACATTGTAGGCAGCAGACGATCATAATAGGCAAACAGAAAAAACCCAGTAGCAATCCTTTTATAATGCATGAGATACTGATGAAAAACAAAGATTTAAAATGTAGCAAAAGGGAATGCAGATATCTAAAAAAAAATGAGATTGACAGGAAGTGCAAATTGGCACATGGGAACTGCATGGTTGCAGAAGCTTGCATGACTGCAGGAAAGAAAGATGCAGCTTATAGGAAAATTAGAGATACCTTTGGAGAAAAGAGAAGCAGCTGTATGAATATTAACAGCTCAAATGGCCAGCCTGTACTAAGCAGAGAAGAAAAGCCTGAAAGGTGCAAAGAGGGAAAAACAATGTAACAATTAATTATCTTTAAACTGTAAATGAGATTACATGCACATTATACCTTCATGAAACTTAGATGCTGTCAGGATGGCATGGTTCATGTGCCTCCACAATAAAGCGAACGCAGGCAGTGCTGAGGGAATTAGATTAACCCTTTCGTTGTTATGGCCCTGATCTCTGCATTCTGTGCTGGTAGCTTTTGTTATGGCTCTAATGCTCATCAAATGCTAGTGCCTGCACTGAGAGACAGTGTTCCAGCCAAAATGAAATATTCATCACTGATTTTTCAAAAAAATATGAGGTGAAAAAAATCTGATTTTCAGACATCTTACATTCCAAAAACTGTAGAGGAAGTCAGAGACTGGAATACATCCAGCAAATAATTGAGGACATAGGGTGCAAGTGCTACTCTCTGAGATGAAGAGGTTGGCACAGGAGGGAAATGCGTGGTGGGCCGCATCAAACCAACCAGAAGACTGATGCCCTAAAAAATAAAAAAAAATCCACTGTACGTACTGCTCTTCTTCTAATTAAATAAAACATTGCACAACATTTTAAAGAGTTTGCAGAGATACAAATGCACTGCATAAACTTTGCATATGGTTGATTTTAGCTCATACATTACAGTGAATTAAACGCAGATACAATATCAAAATTTTACTTAAACCTGAGAGCAGAATGGCATCTCAATTCATTCTCAAGTTATTGGGTATAATATCCAATTGACAGTTGATGCGATGCGCCCATTCATGTCCTTGCGCATCACAAATCGTGGTCGCAACAATAGTCATAACTCATAAATGATTCACAAGATCAAAACGAGGTTTTCTGCAAATGGTAGCATGCTATCAGGAACATGTGTTATGCCAGAAATACTCTTTTTTTTTTATTTATTTATTTATTTATTTTTATTTTTTTATTTGCTGAGTGAAGTGAATGTGGTGTGTGCTGGTGGTCACTTCATCACTGCATAAAGTGTATGCATGATGGCAACATTATTCACCGAAGTTGAAAACTGTGCAGAAATCAGTATTGGAAAGAATGCAAGATTTATTTATTTACCTACCTGTGTTTCTCACAGACTGGTGCAAACATCATCTCATAGTGGTGATTGTGACGTGCGCACGTGTATATATCTGTGTGTGTGTGTGTGTGTGTGTGTGTGTGTGTGTGTGCGCGCGCGTGCATGTAACGTAGCCGTATTATTATTATTGTTGATTTTGTTGTTGTTGTGGTTGTTGTTGTTGTTGGTGGTGGTGGTGGTGGTGGTGGTGGGAATGGTGGTGGGCTGAAACCAAGTGTTAAATGTAGGTGTAGATGCAAGCACTAAGCCATTTCCTCTCGAAAAGCACCAAGCGAAGATTGATATTCAAATGACTGTGCCCAGAAAATGAGCTGTATCATTAACTTTCACACATATACACATTTTATCTATACTGGAGTAGTAATTACAATGGTAACATACAAATTTCCACAATATAAACAAATCATAACCCAATCATTATCACTATGCTCCAGCTACTAATTATTATTGCTATACAGTAAACAAACCTCGAGTATAGTTTTTAGGCGAGGGGTAAGATTATCGAGAAGTTCTCTTTTCTTCTGTATTTCTTTTGCTACCAGCTCCTTATCACCCTGCAGTTTATGACAGAGAGCTGCGAGCTGTTTGCGCTGCTCAAGTTCCCATTCCAGTCTCGCCAGTTTCAACTGGTGCATATCATTCTGCGTCAGTTCCTTAAACAAAATTCGATAACATTGTAATGAATCTTTTAGTACAGAGCACATTTACTGACTATGTGTAAATAAGAGCCACTTCTTACTTAAATTATAAATGACAAGACCTAAAGAACACAGTCAGGAAACCGGAACAGATAATGTTGTAACTTAATAATGTGTCACTACAGTTGGTTCCAGCAGAAATACTAAAATAACAATCACTTTTTGATGGAACAAACAACAGGTTCAATAGAACCATGTTCAATTAGGCATAGCCATAATACATGTGTTATGCCTGTGCTACCACCAAATTGCTCAGCAAGCTTTAACAAATGACAATGTGATGTCGGTAATCTGAGCTATCATGTGACTTTACACTATTTGAGATCACAAGGCAAACTAGATGTGACTCTTACAGCAAGGATCACAGAAAATTCAGTATCTAAAGAGAACAATGAGAGAATTTCTTACCAGTCTTGTGATTGATTCAGGAGCTGTTTTATAGAATTCTTCCACTGATACCAATTCTATCTCCTCATCCTTTGACCTGCAAAGAAAAAGGTACATTTGCATATGTTTAGGTTTAAACTCTTCACAGTTTATGACATGAAAGTGGAACATCAGAATAACAAAAATCTGTTAAGAGAGTGATATAGGTTTCAATCATTTGCATTATTGACATTTCTTTCTACTGAAGACATCACTGTTCTACTTCCTTGCACAGAGATCCAGTCTTCACTGCAAGATTATTTCCCACTTTTCATACACTCATTCAGAGCCATCATACTGGTATTGACTGACTGGTATCACTACCCTTCACCTACAAGAAATTATTTCTGCATACATGTCAGTAGCACAATGTGATCCCTTTGCAGTTTGCAATGTATACAACTGGGTATCCCCTGGTGGCTAGGATGTCAAGGACCATCAGATGGCTGGTCAGTTTTCTCGATTTGAAGTCACAAGGACCCTTTACAGGGAACAATAATTTCAAATGACAGCATATACTGCACTATCACAGAAAAATTTCCAGTTTGGCCACTTTTGTTTTACAAAGAAAGTACACACTTATTTCCAACTTGACAGTCAGAATTTCAAGAATGTGATTAACAAACATTTTGTAGATATACTAACAAACCGGCCCAGCTATTTCCAACTTGACAGTTAGAATCTCAAGAATGCGATTAACAAACGTTTTATAGATATACTAACAACCTGGCCCGGCTTCATACGAATATCATTAAGTACCTACAGGTGGACAACTTGTGTGGTGTAGTGTATCTTGTTTGTGGGCCATTGCACAGAGTTATGGATAAATTTCAGAGAATAATGTTAAGCAACTGAATATCATTACTTTCATATAACTTATGTGACATAAGCAGAGTATGGAAGGAAAGCTGTATGGAGGCATGAATGTTGTGTACCCCATATTGAATTGGCATCTGGCATGACATCTCACTGCAATGATGGGAGAACACTGATTTAAGTAACATATTTACAACCAATGTAAATATTGTATGCAAATGATGGGTGTGTGAGTGATTCAATATGTATTGGAGGCTGGCTGAAGGGGCACAAATAAAAGAAAAGAATATGAAAAACACACATCATGTCCATGTTTAATTTGTATTAAAGCACTCCTCTTATGAAGCTTAGTATGCACTGTGAAGCATTGTTGAGACTCATTGTCACAATTCTTTGTCATGAACTTTCTGCGGCAGACTTCTTCACTGTGCCATGCAAAGAAACCTGTCTACATGTAGGTTTGATTCAAGGAAGGCAGGAAGCTGAAAGTACTGCTGCTGAAGGAGTTTAATCATGTGGACAGTATAATGAGTCGACAGAACAGTCTTGTTTATATCACGAATGTATTAAACAATATAATTTATTTATCTGTAAAAAAACACCTGTATATTTTTTTCACTCATTACATACAGTATTATTTTCTGGGGGTCTGAGGAAACAAATCTACTCAAAACTTCTAGACTACAGAAAAAGTTTAATGGAGCCATGGTGGGGGCTAAAATAAATAATACTGAAAATCTCTACTTGAAACCCCAAGCCCAACATCCATTCCAAGTATATGTAATATAAATTTTCATTTTTTCAGAGTTAAACTCACAAATTTTTGGGAGCCAATCATCCCTGCATCAGTGTACGACACTGATCAAGCTACATGTTACTTTGCCACACACAAACAGTGAAAGAACACTTTAAATGGGCACGAAATTTATAGATAAAATTTGGAAGTGTAAATCTGACCTAAATCCAAAAAATACTGAAGCAGGTCTAGAAAAACACCCTCACAAGCAAGTGCTATTATAGTGTAGGAAATTTCTTGAATGGTAATCATTATAACTGGTATCTTTAATAGCTATATGTGTCCACTAATATAATCAACCATGTCTGCTGACAGTTAATATGAGTTGTCGCAACTGAGACAACAAAGACTGAATGACAGAGCATGGAATATTAGAAGTTTGAACATGACTGGGAAGCTGGGAAACCTGAAAATGGAAAAGTAAAGGTGAAGTGTGTATATAGCGGAAATCCCAAGAAGTTAATGTTTTATGGTCAGATGAATACAGAATAATATCAACAGCTCTACAAAATGTTAAAATGAGTGCAGGATACTTTATGAATAGGAAGGTAGGGCACAAAATTAGTTACTATGACCAGTTCAGTGATAGGGTAGTTCTCAACAAGAATCGACAGCAAACCAATGCCAACAAAAATACTTCTGATATACATGCTGACATCAAAAGCAAAAGGTGAAGAGACAAAGAAAGTGTAAAACATATGAAGATATTGAAAGGGAAACTCAATGTAAAGGATTTATAATCTAATAATCATTGGAGACTAGTACAATGTAGTGGGGGAGGAAACAGAAGACAGAGTTTTTGGAGAATATGGGCTTGGTAATAGGATTGAGAAAGACTGTTCTGTCTCAAATTCTAGTTAGTGATAACAAATATTGGCAATGGCAAGGAATGCGTTTCTGAAGAAGAGAAATTTGTTAACATCGAGTATTGATTTAAGTGTCAGGAAATCGTTTCTGAAAGTATTTGTATGGAGTGTAGCCATGTATGGAAGTGAAACGTGGATGATAAATAGTTTGGACAAGAAGAGAATAGAAGCTTTCGAAATGTGGTGCTACAGAAGAATGCTGCAGATTAGATGGGTAGATCACATAACTAATGAGGAGGTATTGAATAGAATTGGGGAGAAGAGGAGTTTGTGGCACAACTTGACTAGGACATGTTCTGAGGCATCAAGGGATCACCAATTTAGTACTGGAGGGCAGCATGGAGGGTAAAAATCATAGAGGGAGACCAAGAGATGAATACACAAAGCAGATTCAGAAGGATGTTGGCTGCAGTAGGTACTGGGAGATGAAGAAGCTTGCACAGGATAGAGTGGCATGGAGAGCTGCATCAAACCAGTCTCGGGACTGAAGACCACAACAACAACAAATATTGTACACTGTTTAAAAATCACATGAGGCGGAGGTGTACCTGGAAAAGACCTGGAAACAGATGGTCAGATAGAGACTCTGAAATCAGATATTGCACTGTACGGCATACACACGAGCAATACAGACTTTGACCACAATTTGTAAAGATCAGAAGTAGACAAAAATTTAAGAGGATCATCTAGAAGAATCAATGTGGAAAGAACTGGGATACTGCAGTGGTGTGGAATGATGAGGTGCATTTGAAATTCTCTAAGGCTGTAGATACTGCAATAATGAACACAGTAGGTGTTTCAGTTGAAGACAAATGGACATCTCTATAAAATGGGCACAAGTTAGATAAAAAGAGGTACATGAAACGTTAACTGTGAAGAAAGCTTGAGTAACAGAAGAAACATTTTAAGTGATATGACAAAAGAAATCTGTACTAAAATATTCAGGGAAAGACAGGAATACAGCACTATAAGTCATTTAGGAGCTGTAGGGAAGCCAAGGCAAAATGGCCCCAGGAAAAATGTGAAGAAATCCAAAAAGAAATGGTTGTTGGAATGACTGATTAAGCACACAGAGAAGTCAAAAGCACACACAGAAGTCACAACAACCTGTGGTGAAATTAAACACAAGGCCGTCAATATTAAGACTGCAATGACAATTATGCTGTGAAACACAGAAAAGAAAATGGGTCAGGAAGTACACTGAGGGCCTTTATGAGATGGAACAACTTGTCTGATGGCATGATACGAGTAGAAATAGTAGTTGATATGGAAGACATAATGAAGCCAGTATTAGAGTTACTTTATCAGAACTCTGAAAGACTTGTCCGCAGCTCGTGGTCTAATGGCTAGCGTTACTGCCTCTGGATCATGGGGTCTCGGGTACAATTCCCAGCGGGGTTGGGGATTTTCTCTGCCTGGGGACTGGGTGTTTGTGTTGTCCTCATCATTTCACCCCCCCCCCTCCCACCACCACCACCACCACCACCACCACCACCACCACCACCACCACCACCACCACCCTTTTATGACAGTGGCTAGATTGGATTTGTAAAAATTGGGGCTTTGTACAGGCGCTGATGACAGCGCAGTTGAGTGCCCCAAAAACCAAACATCATAATCTTGTCTGAAAGACTTGTGATCAAATAAGACAGCAGAGATAGACAACATTCCCATGGAATTTCTAGAGCCACTGCAGGAGGTGGCAACCAGATGACTATACAAATTGGCATGTCGAATCAATGAGACAGGAGATGTACTATCTGACTTTTGGAAAAATATAATCCACAACATCCTGAAGATAGCAAGGGCAGAGAAGCATAAGAACTATTGCACACAGCATAAGAACTATTGCACAATCAGCTTAGGATCTCATGCATCCAAGTTACTGACAAGAATAAATGCAGAAGAATGGAAAAGAAACTCTATGAGTTGTTAGACGAGGATAAGTTCGCTTTAGAAAAGGAAAAGACAAAGAAGAGAAAGTCCTGGCATACTTCACAAAGGAAGCAAGACTTATGAGAAATCAATGTACATTCATTGAATCTGTTGACCTGGAAGAAGTGGTGTTTGACCATGTAATGAGTAAGATGTTCAAAATTCTGAGAAAAATAGGAGTAACGTACATGGGAAGACAAGTAATATGCAACATAAGAACTAAGAGCAAACAATAATAACAGAAGGCCAAGAACGAAGTGCTTGGATTAAAGATGTAAGAAATGGATGCACACTTTCGCTCCCACTGTTCAATCTGCACACTGAAGAAGCAATGAAGGAAATAAAAGAAAGGTTCAGGAGTTGGATTAAAATTCACTGAGGAAATTGTTATACTCAGTGAAAATGAAGAAGAATTACAGGAACTGTTGAAAGGAGTGAACAGTCTAATTAGTACAGAATATGTACTGACGGTAAATAAGAAAGACAAAAGTAATGAGTGCAGAAATAAAATTAGCAAAAAAATAAAAATAAAAATTGGCAACATGACTAGATGAAGTTGAGGAATTCTGCAAAACATGGCACATGAACCACACAGGGCATTAAAAATAAGACTAGTAGAGGCAAAGGTGACATTACTGGCTATTTGAAGTCTGCCACTATCAAATACAATCCTCAATTAAGGAAAAGATTTCTGAGAATGTATGTTTGGGGTGCAGCGTTGTATGGTAGTGAATCATGGACTGTGGGAACAACAGAAAAGAAAAGAACTGAAGCATTTGTGAAATGGTGCTACATAAGGATGTTGAAAATTAGGTGAACCGATAATATAAGGAATGAACAGATTCTCCACACAATCAGCAGGAGGAACATGTGGAAAAACACAAACAAGAATGTACTGGATGATAGGACCTAAGATATGTTAAGGCATCATGGAATAACTTCTACAGTATTAGAGAGAACTACCAAAGGGAAAAACTGTACGGAAAGGCAAGGGATTGGACTACACCCAACAATTAACAGAACGAAGAGTTGAAGTACCACTCTCAGTAAAGAGGTTGGCACAGGAGAGAAATTCATGGTATGCAGCATCAAACGAGTAAGGAAGCTGACAACCTTTTAAAAGAAGAACAGGAAGAAGAAGAAGACAAAACTTTCCACGCAGTGCACTCTAATTTGTTAAGGCTTGATGAAAGCTTTTGCCATGTTTCCGGATACAGCTGCTTACAAAAATTGTAGGACACCCAGTTTATATTTTTGTATGGCCCTTAATAATGAGATAGCCATGATAACTTATTGCTACAGAATGGCCTGACAAACTGAAATGCTCACTGACTTCAAGCAACTGGTTACATAGATAAACCTCACGACGGGGATGCACACCTGAATCTGATACAATGCAGAATGCAAATTTTCAAAGGAAACAAACTGACAACCATGGTTCAAGGCCTGGAGTTTTTACTTCCAAATGGGTCCCTGGCATTGCTGCTTCATAGTTCACCTTATGTGGAACTGACATGGAGGCAAAAGTTGTCTATTTGTAGTGATAATAATAGCTACAATATCATTAACTGTGAAGACAATGAGGATGACACTTGAAACTGATTGCTGAGGAATTCCACTCTACATTATCTACATATAGGTTGTTGAAAGAGAGGGGTTGGACAGAAATATGGATACATCTGAAATACAACACATTACCCTGTCTAATACGGTGTAGGAAATGGATGGGATTCAAGACAGCTCCCAGTCATCTAAGAATGGATAAACACAAGTTCTGTGTGGTTCTCACGGTAGCACTATATTATTCTTCCTGCAAAACTGTGGCTAGGTCCAATAATGATTATGGAGCCGGATAATGATCGTGCACCCTTATCGCCAATGGCTCAAAAGTATAGAGATCTGGTGACTGCGGTGGCCAAGGGAGATAGGACAATTCATCCTTGTGCTCACAAAACCAGTCCTCAGTCCTGGACGATGTGAGCTGTGTGAACAGGGGTCGTGTCATCGTGGAACACAGGATCAACACTGGGGAACAAACAGTGTTTACCAATGGATGGACCTGGTCAACTAAATTCGTCAAATAACCATTGGCAGTAATGTGACATTGCAGATCGTGGGGCCCATGGGAAATGTGATATGGCTGCCCAAATCAGCACCGAAGCCCCTCCATATTGCATTCTTGGGATGTAAACTCTGCCGGAAGTTGGAAACAGTGTGGCTTCGGCCTATCACTGATAAGTAGTTTTGGAATTTCAGCTCACTCTGCAATTTCCTGCTTACGGAGCCCCCTTCATGTTATTTTGGTGCTGACACAATTTGACAGTGCAGCATTTAGTTTTAGTTCTGTGGTGACTTTTGCAGCTGTTGTCCTCTTACTTTTTGTCACAATCCTCTTCAATGACCATGCCTCTTGGTCATTCAAACCACATTTTCATTTATATTGTGACTTACTGGATGATGTCATTCCACTTTCTTCAACATGATGCCTCTTGAAACACTACACACTTCGGCTATCTTGGTTACAGAAGCACAGACCATACAAGCACTAATAATTAGCCCAAGTTCAAACTCGCTTAACTCTGACATAATGCACACAGAACCTCACAGAACACTGATCTGAACAAGACTGACACTTACAACTTATTGAGGGCATTGCACAGATGTTGTCAGTGGTCAAATACAACAGCACAACCTGCAGGGTTGGCAAGGACCTGCATTTATGTTCAAGTATGCATTTCTTGCAGCATTTCCATATTTTTGGCCAACAACAGTACAGAGCCTACATACCTGAATCCAGTTGGTATCATTTGTTTCCCGATGATCAAAGAACATGGCAATATGGTGTCAGGATTGCACAAAGGCATTTCATAGTGCGGATAGTGATCTATGACTGACCAGAATTTTTGATACAGCTTTGAATGGCATAATCAGTCAAGCAGAGGGGTTACCTTCATAGTCTCAGACGTTACTGGATTTAGCGTAAGAAACACATACTTTTTCTTTTCTCCAAAAAAATTCCTGCCCCGAGATACAGCCCTCCAAAGATGACACTGTGAACACCATTTTGAAGATGCCAACTCAGAAAAAAATTTAAAATGCTTTATCTGTGTAACAGTTCTAGATATTTTGTTAGGGTCTTTTTATTTGAAAGATAATTGCTTTAGGCCATTGATTAGAATGGTATCCTCCATTTGGAGATATCTGTCAAAAGTTCTTTTACTGTTGCCACTCGATTTTTTTTTATAATTTACAATTTTTTCTCTGTTGATTAGTACCACATAGTACTATATTCTCTGTAAAGAAGAGCTTCCACTTTTAAGGTGGACATGTTTTATTTTTAAAAATAATTTTTTTTAGCTTTCAAGGGTAATTTATGTCTTTGCTGAAGTTTTTTCTTACTAATTTCTTTGTTACAATGTTTATTACTACTGTGTTTGTTGCAGTTATTTCTTATCACTTTCTTTGTTGCAGTTATTTCTTTCCACTTTCATTGTTGCAGATATTTCTCACTCTTTGTTGTAGCTTCTTGTCATGGTTGTTCATTGTTCATTGCAAGTTTCTGCAATTGTTCTGTGCTAATTTGTTTACTGCAGAGGCTTCTAATAAATGTGAGACCATCCAGTGAGTTTTGTGTTTTGTGAGGATTTTGTCAGTTGACACTGTTGCAGAGTGTTTTGTGAAAAGGTCTGTTTGAAATGTCTTCTGACTGGGGCCATAGGAGAGTAAAGTGTGCTGACTATTTGCATATCCATAATAGAGTGATACATAATACAAACAAAAACCAGACTATGTTTTGGTTGGGAATAAGTCTTCTCATTTGAAGACTGTTTCAAAGTGAAGATGTTTCCAGTGATGACTTTTTGTGTTCTAAATGTTTTGACATAATTACAACAATGATAGTATCTGAACAAAGTAAAGCCTCCCATGGTGGAACTGATGCAGATTTTGCATCAATAGAGGAAGAATTAAATACCCTGAATCAGTCAACTGCAGAGTTAAGTGTTAGACCCGTTAAGAAACCGTGGTCAGTGAATTTGAGTCATAAGCTCTATGCATCAAGAAAGTGCAGAGAAATTACTAAAGCTATGGATGAATACACTACAGCAAAACTGACCACACTCTTCAAAGTAGAAATTCCATCTTCAGAAGAAAATAAACCAAAGCACTCTTTCACCTCTCCTCAGGAATTTTTCACAAATATCAATTTGGCTGTTGAATATTGTGCATCCTACAGCAAAATGGTACAAGTTTTAACTATTGTCTCCCATGTACTCTTATACTGATGGAACGTGGTTCAAAATTCTTTTCTTTGAAAATGTCCCTGAAATAATAGTTGCACCTTTTCAATGTAGGATGCACAATATTCAACAGCGGAATTGATATTTGTGAAAAGTTCCTGGCAAGAGAGCTATGGTTCATCTTCTTCTGAAGATGGAATTCCTACTTTGAAGAGTGTCGTCAGTTTTGCTGCAGCGTATTCATCCATAGCTTTAGTAATTTCTCTGCACTTTATTGATGCATAGAGCTTATGACTCAACTTCACTGACCACAGTTTCTCAATGGGACTAACACCTACCTTGGTGGTTGACTGATTCACGGTATTTAATTCTCCCTCTATTGATGCAAAATCTGCACCATGGGAGGATTCGCCTTGTTCAGATACTATCATTGTTGTAATTCTGTCAAAACATTTAGAACACAAAAAGTCATCACTGGAAACACTTTCACTTTGAAACAGAGCCATCAGATGAGAACTCTTCTTCCCAACCTGAACAATGTCTGTTTTTTCGTTTGTTGTATGTATCACTCTTTTATGGATATGCAAATAATCAGCACACTTCACTCACCTGTGGCCCCAGTCAGAAGACATTTCAAACAGTCCTTTTCACAAAACACACTGCAACTGTGTCAATTGGCAAGTTCCTGGCGAAAACACAGAACTCACTGGATGGTCTCACCTTTCTTAGAAGCCTCTTTAGCAAACCGATTAGTACTCAACAACTACAATACAGAAACCTGCAATGAACAACCATGACAAAGAAACTGACAAGGAACTACAACAAAGAGTAAGAAATATCAACAACTATGAAAGTGTTGTTATTATGTGGTCTTCAGGGATTGGTTTGATGCAGCTTTCAATGCTACTCTATCCTGGGCAAGCTTCTTCATCTTTAAGTACCTACTGCAACCTACATCCTTCTGAATCTGCTCAGTGTATTCATCCCTTGGTCTCTCTCTACGATTTTTACCTTCCACACTGCCCTCCAATGCTAAACTGGTGATGCCTTGATGCCTTAGAACATGTCCTATCAACTTATCCCTTCTTGTAGTCAAGTTGTGCCACAAATTTCTCTTCTCCCCAATTCTATTCAATACCTCTTCATTAGTTATGTGAGCTACCCATCTAATCCTCAGCATTCTTCTGTAGCACCGCATTTCGAAAGCTTCTATTCTCTTCTTGTCTAAACTATTTATCGTCCATGTTCCACTTCCATACAGGGCTACAATCCATACAAATACTTTCAGAAAAGACTTCCTGACACCTAAATCTACATTAGATGTTAACAAATTTCTCTTCTTCAGAAACGCTTTTCTTGGCATTGCCAGTCCACATTTTATATCCTCTCTACTTCAACCATCATCAGTTATTTTGCTCCCCAAATAGCAAAACTCCTTTACTACTTTAAGTGTCATTTCCTAATCTAATCCCCTCAGCATCACCCGATTTAATTTGACTACATCCCACTATCCTCATTTTGGTTTTGTTGATGTTCATCTTATATCCTCCTTTCAAGACACTGTCCATTCCGTTCACCTGCTCTTCCAGATCCTTTGTTGTCTCCGACAGAATTACAATGTCATCGGCAAACAACAAAGTTTTTATTTCTTCTCCATGAATTTTAATTCCTACTCCAAATTTTTCTTGTGTTTCCTTTACTGCTTGCTCAATATACAGACTGAATCACATCGGGGATAGGCTACAACCTCTGCTTCTCTTTCATGCCCCTCGACTCGCATAACTGCCATCTGGTTTCTGTACAAATTGTAAATAGCCTTTAGCTAAGAGAGTATTCCAGTCAACATAGTCAAAAGCTTTCTCTAAGTCTACAAATGCTAGAAATGTAGGTTTGACTTTCCTTTATCTTCTAAGATAAGTCATAGGGTCAGTATTGCCTCACATGTTCCAACATTTCTAGAGAGCGAAAAGAAATAACTGCAGCAAAAAAATGTGATAAGAAATAACTACAACAAAGACAACAGAAATAAACATTGTAACAAAGAAATTAGTAAGAAACAACTTCAGCAAAGACATACATTACACTAGAAAGTTAAAAAAATGATTTTTTTAAATAAAGCTGTCCAACTTAAAAGTGGAAGCTTTCTTTTTCAGGGAATATAGAATCACAGGAAAAAAAAGAAAAAAAAAATCAAAATTTTATGGCTTGCCATTTAAAAAAAAAAAAAAAAAAATATTCCATAAATTATGCAAAAGTTCGGAACACTAAAGTAAAAGAACTTTGAGAGATAAGTCCAAATGGAGGATTTCTTTGTCATCATAAAGCAGCTCTCTCTCTCTCTCTCTCTCTCTCTCTCTCTCTCTCTCTCTCTCTCTCTCTCTCTCTCTCTCTCTCTAAAAAAAAAAAAAAAAACACTGTTGCAGAGATATAGCATTTTACAATTTCTTCCAAAATTCGCATTTTTCAAAATGGTGTTCGCAATGTCATCTTTAGAGGCCTGTATCTCAGGGCACAATTTTTTTTTTGAGGGGGGGGGGGGGGGGGGGGGGGAAGCCTGTTTCTTACTTATTCCTCAATGCTAAATCCAATAACATCAACGACTATGAAGGTAAACCACCTGCCTGAAGTGATATGGATTTTGCCACATAAATTAAGGTCCTAAAACTGATAAGAGCTGAAATTTGCCAAAAAGGGCAAGAAGAAAACCATACGTATCATAAATGTCCTTAGTGTTACATATGCTGCCATTATTTAGGAACATTTTGTCATCATCTGTTTTTCCAATTAACTTCACCCTTTTGAGGAAAGAAATAATTTTGACAAACACCAGTTTTGGACTGACAATAAATGTGCAAGCAGATCCTGAACTTCAGTCACAGTTATGAAAAATACCGATTTTGTATTCGCCAACTTTGTGTGCATAGAAAATTGTGCTCCATTTGTGGGATTATTCATTTCTGTCACATTTATTGGAGACAATTATCTAACAGTCAATATAATCCTTAAATGTGAAATGCTCTATTCCAAAATGTGATACATTTGATTCCTGGAACTGATTGTAAAATTTAGTGTTGCTTCATGCCATTCAAGGACAGGTGGAATACTGAGTTGGTTCAATGGCAAAGAAGCAATCAGGCAACATTGGCTAAATCAGAATTTATGGATCTTATCTGCAAAGTATGGCCAAATGCTTTGTAGCCGAAAAACAGTTTCAGGCTTAAGAAAAGCATTAATTTGTCCCTACAAAAGGTGATCAGAGTGTCCTGTTCGCTGACTGGATACCAAAAAAGTTCAGAAATATAACAAGCAAGGCAAAACAAAACTGAATGAACTAATTAATGCCACTGGTGGTAGTATTGAGGTGGATCACACCCCTTCTTAAAATGATACCACACCACCTGGTTGTGATGGAGGAGCAGTTGAAGCTATTAGTTCTTTAAGAAGTAGTACAATCTCTATTTGCAAGAGAAAATCTGCAGCAAGTTCTGAGAATTTTCTCTTTCAGAGCGTAAAAAAGGTGATGAACCTGAGTTGACAGAAGCATCCGATCCCACGCATCGGCTTTGACCCGTGACGTACGGGTGTTGTCGTGTGTGACGTCATGAAGGCGCGGAGTTTGGTTTGTGAGTGTGGCGTGTTTGTAGATGTCATCGTGTTGTGGTTTCTTGTGCTCTCTGGTGGTATGTTCAGGGTTTTCGTTAGTGTTGTGTAATGGGCTCAGTTTGCTTTTGCTCATTATCCAGAATTGTTCGAGTGTTGATTATCCAGAATTGTTTGAGTGTTGGCTGTGTTTGTAGCGGAATTCGTTTCAGTGAGTTAACGATTTTGTGTGAAGTTAATTTAGCGTTGTTCGCTGTACGTCGGATGGTAATTTTAGTAAAATTAATTGATTGTTGTGTTTGTTCAGGAATGGATATGACGAATAAAATTAACAGTGCGCAAGTCAAGGGAAGTGTTAGATCCCAATGTGTGGCTGTGTATGTTGGTCTTGGTATCGGGAGGCCAAGGGAAGTGTTTGATCTTAATTTATGGGATCGGGAGCTGCTGTTGAGCTGTATAAGTCAAGGGAAGTGTCCGATTCCAGATGATTGTGTTTAGTGGTATTTGGGGAGTTTTGTGATGTCGGTTTTTTTCGTCATTTTGTGTGGTTTTGTATGGAGGTGGATGTCTAAATTTGTTTATATTTAGTTTGCCGCCACCAAAAAACACCATATTTCCCGCGCTTGTCCCATTAGTGTCATTAGGCTTTTTGTGGAAAGTGTGTGTGTGTTTTTCGATGTATTTTCGTCCTCATAATGTGTACGCAACGACTTTATATGCGTCATATTGGAATCGTGGTTTATGGTCGTTTCCGCCATATTTGTGACGTCATGGGTCAAAGCAGATGGGCGGGATCGGACGCTTCCGTATTTCCATGAACCTGTGGCCAAGTGCAATCAGACAGACCCATAATCACAGATAAAACCTCAGAGGACTACACCAAACTCACTGCTGAGAAAGAAAAGCCTCCAAACCAAAAGGCAAAGCTATGCCTTTGACAAAAGCTATGACAAGTATACAAAACGGGAACTGAGGAGACCGATTCCAATTCTGACATCTCTTTGAAGAGCAACCACAGCCATTTCAAAGGACACATCCCGGAATCTACCTAGGAGTCATTTTGGAAAAGCATGGAAAACCTAAATATGGATGGCTGGACAGGAATTTGATCTGCCTTCCTCCCAAATGAGTGTCGAGTGTGCTAACCAATGTGTGACCTCACTTGGTGAGTAGTAGAAAAGAGGTAGTCACACAGCTACACATATTTCTGTACCATACAAAATGTACTGTGAAATGATCTGTAAGTTGTGGCTCTACAGTTTGAGGCAAGGACAGACAAATTTTTACATTAAAAGACATTTTTCTTATAAAAAACAGTGTTGTGACAGGGAAATAGCTAATTGCTCATGTTGCTACTGGGATGGGATATACGAGATGAGGAATCTACTTTGTGTTGAATGGTCCTGTTGATGTCAAAAAAAACAGTTATTTTCTTGTATTATTATTATTATATTGTATTAGTGTCATATTTAGGCAGTAATTGTAAACAGTTCCTACCAAATGTTGGTTGGCTCTACTATTACTTAAAATAGAATAAATAAATAAATAAAGAAACTTTTGTAGTTCACTCTGAAATAAGTATCATGGCATAAATGTTTCAAAAATGTTCTCCGCAGAAAAATTCCAGTCAGCAAATACATATATACGACTTTCAGTTCCCTATTTCATTTCGGAGACATCAACCGTCTATATTCGGTATACAATAAGAACGTCAGTCTTGTATGGTATTCTGGACCAACCATATCACATCTGTGAGTTCCAGTCAGTAAAACGAAGCAATGCACTAGTCTACATTTGTGACTTTACAGAATTAAATATACTTTCATTTTAAAACAACTTATACTTTATTATTAACATGTTTTTCAACTTTTAAAAAATACAAACAAGCTTTGTTGTATTGCACCATATTTAGGACACTTGACCGTTCTAAAAATGCAAGGGGTCCACTATGTAACTATCGCTCTTGAATTAAACTGGTGATGTAAGTTGTTATATTACTGCTCAAGGTAAAAATTTTACGGCAGGTCTTACTATATCTATATAAAACGGGGCGCTGGAACAAGAAAGTTTAATTACATGATAGTACTTACTTGAACTGGAGGCATTTTGTAACTTCTTTCTTCACGTGTAGAATTTCATACAGAAGGTTCTGCAGCTGGAGATGATAGCTATCTAGCTGTTGCTTAGCTTTATACAGTGTCTCTCTTGATTGCTTGGTTCTAAACTTTTCTAGACGATTCAACTTTTTCAAAAGAACGAACAACAAACATCCTTGTATTCTTTTCTCATTTATTTTATCGGCGGCCTGACTGCCCTGGGTCTTTAGCTCGCTAATCTCAACCATTAAGTTACGATATTCATCGCATATTTCATAAAACCGTTTCCTATCATATGTAGCATCCCTCAGTTGTACTTCCGTCTCTTCAAATTCAATGACATTCTGCAAATATACACGATATAGTAAGACGGGCATGTAAATTCAAAACAATAGTCTTATGTGACAGTCAAGAATATGTTTGGTTGCAAAAGGCATATGTTTCGAAACAGATCTGAGGTTGAAATATTCAACTTCACTCTAGCAAACGTTGTCATTTCGTGGAAACGCAAAATATAATTAGTGTTGTTTCATTTCAGCTCATACAATAAAAAAGCGAAAACAGCAACTACTTCGTAATACCTTATATATATCCCCATCAGAAACTTTTACCGAACCTGATGACGCACCGGAGGTACCCTTGCGACGTTTTTTAGGCGGTATATTATCCTTTTCGTTCATTCTCTCTTCCACAATTATATACACATGCTGTAAACACACAATGCAAAGATTCTACCTAACGACAACAACTGCAGCACTCATACACTCTGAATGTGCATATACGAAAGATATATCGACCTTTGTATAGCAACCGAGTAATTAGGGTTGAAATCGTTAGATTTCCAACTTTTTTGCGAAAAAAACAGCAATACGTTATTAGGACACAAGTCGAGTGCATTAAACAAATAAAGCAGGACCAAAATACTGCTTAATCAGAACAAATAGTGGTACAATGTATATGAACAGTGGCCCATTCGGGGAGGGAGGAGGCCTCGCCCACTTCCTCCACATTTATAAAACTGAGAATTCCTGGTTAGATTAGATTAGATTAGATTAGATTAATACTAGTTCCATGGATCATGAATACGATATTTCGTAATGATGTGGAACGAGTCGAATTTTCCAATACATGACATAATTAGGTTAATTTAACAACATACTTAAGTTAATATAACAACTTTATTTTTTTGTGTTTTTTTGTTTTTCTTTATTTTTTTAATTTTTTTTCTTAATTTATATCTAAAAATTCCTCTATGGAGTAGAAGGAGTTGTCATTCAGAAATTCTTTTAATTTCTTCTTAAATACTTGTTGGTTATCTGTCAGACTTTTGATACTATTTGGTAAGTGACCAAAGACTTTAGTGCCAGTATAATTCACCCCTTTCTGGGCCAAAGTTAGATTTAATCTTGAATAGTGAAGATCGTCCTTTCTCCTAGTATTGTAGTTATGCACACTGCTATTACTTTTGAATTGGGTTTGGTTGTTAATAACAAATTTCATAAGAGAGTATATATACTGAGAAGCTACTGTGAATATCCCTAGATCCTTAAATAAATGTCTGCAGGATGATCTTGGGTGGACTCCAGCTATTATTCTGATTACACGCTTTTGTGCAATAAATACTTTATTCCTCAGTGATGAATTACCCCAAAATATGATGCCATGTGAAAGCAATGAGTGAAAATAGGCGTAGTAAGCTAATTTACTAAGATGTTTATCACCAAAATTTGCAATGACCCTTATTGCATAAGTAGCTGAACTCAAACGTTTCAGCAGATCATCAATGTGTTTCTTCCAATTTAATCTCTCATCAATGGACATACCTAAAAATTTGGAATATTCTACCTTAGCTATATGCTTCTGATTAAGGTCTATATTTATTAATGGCGTCATACCATTCACTGTACAGAACTGTATGTACTGTGTCTTATCAAAATTCAGTGAGAGTCCGTTTACAAGGAACCACTTAGTAATTTTCTGAAAGACAGTACTGACAATTTCATCAGTTAATTCTTGTTTCTCAGGTGCGATTACTATACTTGTATCATCAGCGAAGAGAACTAACTTTGCCTCTTCATGAATATAGAATGGCAAGTCATTAATATATAATAAAAACAACAAAGGACCCAAGACTGACCCTTGGGGAACCCCATTCTTGATAGTTACCAGTTTGAGGAATGTGCTAATCTTTGCATGTTACGAGAACTACTTATTTCAACTTTCTGCACTCTTCCAGTTAGGTACGAATTAAACCATTTGTGCACTGTCCCACTCATGCCACAATACTTGAGCTTGTCTAGCAGAATTTCATGATTTACACAATCAAAAGCCTTTGAGAGATCACAAAAAATCCCAATGGGTGGTGTTCGGTTATTCAGATCATTCAAAATTTGACTGGTGAAAGCATATATGGCATTTTCTGTTGAAAAACCTTTCTGGAAACCAAACTGACATTTTGTTAGTACTTCATTTTTACAGATATGTGAAGCTACTCTTGAATACATAACTTTCTCAAAAATTTTGGATAAAGCTGTTAGAAGGGAGATTGGACGGTAATTGTTGACATCAGATCTATCCCCCTTTTTATACAAAGGTATAACAATAGCATATTTCAGTCTATCAGGGAAAATGCCCTGTTCCAGAGAGCTATTACACAGGTGGCTGAGAATCTTACTTATCTGTTGAGAACAAGCTTTTAGTATTTTGCTGGAAATGCCATTAATTCCATGTGAGTTTTTGCTTTTAAGCAAGTTTATTATTTTCCTAATTTTAGAGGGAGAAGTGGGTGAGATTTCAATTGTATCAAATTGCATAGGTATGGCCTCTTCCATTAACAGCCTACCATCTTCTAATGAACACCTGGATCCTACTATATCCACAACATTTAGAAAATGATTATTAAAAATATTTTCAACTTCTGACTTTTTGTTCGTAAAGTTTTCATTCAATTTGATGGTAATACTGTCTTCCTCTGCTATTGGTTGACCTGTTTCTCTTTTAATAATATTCCAAATTGTTTTAATTTTATTATCAGAGTTGCTGATTTCAGACATGATACACATACTCCTGGATTTTTAAATAACTTTTCTTAATATAACACAGTAGTTTTTATAATTTTTGATAGTTTCTGGGTCACTACTCTTTCTTGCTGTCAGGTACATTTCCCTTTTCCGGTTACAAGATATTTTTATACCCTTAGTAAGCCATGGTTTGTTACAAGGTTTCTTACGAGTATATTTAACTATTTTCTTGGGGAAGCAGTTTTCAAATACATTTACAAAAATGTCATGAAATAAATTATATTTTAAATTGGCATCAGGTTCACGGTACACCTCATCCCAGTCTAACTGCTGTAGGCTTTCCCTGAAATTTGCAATTGTTAAATCGTTGACTGAACGTACTACTTTGGAGGACTGTTTAGTATTGCTGAATGGAGCTATGTCGTATATTGTAACTAGCTGTGCACAATGATCAGAAAGACCATTCTCAACAGGCTGAGCATTTATCTGGTTAAATTTATCTTGGTCTATAAAGAAGTTATCTATCAGTGAGCTGCTATCCTTTACCACCCGAGTAGAAAAATCAATAACGGGTGTCAAATTGAAAGAACCGAGTAATACTTCAAGGTCATTTTTCCTATTACCCTCTTTCAGAGAATCTACATTGAAGTCCCCACCAATAATAATTTTCTTGCCCCTGTCTGACAGATAGCACAACAAGGAGTCCAAATTTTTCAGAAATAGATGAAAATTTCCTGATGGGGACCTATATACAGTTAAAATTATAAATGTGCCTTTATTTAATTTAAGCTCACAGGCACATGCTTCTATATGTTTCTCTACACAAAACTTTTTTGTTTCTATACTTTTTGCACAATGATAACTTTTGACATATATGGCAACTCCTCCTTTCTCCATATTTTCTCTCATTACATGTGCAGAGAGCTTATAACCACTTACATTTACCTTATCCATATCAGTAACAATGTGATGCTCAGACAGGCATAGTATATCTATTTCATTCTCAGCTTCTAAATCTTCTAAACAAACCAGAAGCTCATCTGCTTTATTCTTTAAACTCCCAATATTTTGATGAAATATACTTACATTATTTTTAATTATACTTTTATGAGAACCTTTCCTTATTTTAACATTTGCAGTACTCTCCTGTCTGAGTTTCTCATTGTGCTTAGGCCTAGTTCCTATACCAGTGGTCACATGGTGTTCAGAGAGGCAGATTATGTCAATTGGGTTGGGTGACTTTAATTCATCAATGCAATTACCTAGGACTGAGATACAACTTGGTGGAGATAAAATTTCTGGTGATTGGTGAAAATTTATAATTGATAGCTGTGATTGGTGATCGAATGTGCTAGAATTGTGCTGTTTAATTTCTTTCCTAAACTGAAGATTTGTTTCAATCCTGACCTCTCGTAGAACTTGACATCTTTCTGTCTTACCTATCCTAAAAAAGGTGCTGCTCCAACACCTGTAACCACTGGTATTTTACCATTCATGGCAGTGCCTCCCCCCCTTAAATTTCCTGATATTACCCCAGCCAGTTTCCCCTTCCCTTTCCTGTTGAGATGTAGGCCGTGCCTGGTATAGTCCCACCTACTGAGATAATCAACAGGAACCACACCAATATGAGCCCCCGCACCCGACCCAAGCAGCCGTTCCAACTCCAAATTAACTCTCCCAACAGAAGAGTTCAAATGAGGCCGGTCATGGCGTCTCAGAACAGATACAAATTCAACATTGGTGTGTCTCGATGCCGACGGAATCTTTACCAGGTCACACTCTATACTGTACCCAGGATCTCTGTCGATGCTGTTCCCTGGCCCTCTCACAATAACCACGGTGTCTTCCCTGGTAAATCCTTTACAGAGTGAACCTAAATCCTCTGTCACCTGATCCAGACTAGCACTTGGTTTGAAAAAATTTTTGACCTGGTATTCTGGTCCTAATTCCTCCTGCAGAAGTTGGCCTACACCTCTGGCATGAGAACTGCCTAACAACAAAACTTTCTTCCTTTTCGATGACTTTCCTACATTCTTTTTCAATTTCCTATTGAAAGTTTGTTGTGTCCTGTCTACACCTACCTCTGCTTGAGGCTCATCAGTTTCTAACTGAAGCAACAGGAATCTCTCCTGAACTTGAGTATAGCCGGATTCACACACGCGACAAAAGTGACTTCACAGCTAATGGTAGACTGCAGTTTCAATGAAGTTGTATGAGTGAACTCCCAGTTTTTAGTGGCGCAATCTAAGAGATGCAACTTCTCTCATGCCACGTAAAGTTCAACTTGGTTGTATTTTGTTGTGCCACTTTCCTTCCACTACTGCTCCCTGATAGCAGAACTTCGAAACACGAGCATTCTGTCGCAGTTATTGTGGAATAATTGCTGCTGTACTCCATTGACTTCAGTGTGTTTTCATTTCATTACTGGAAAAAGTGAAAACATTGGTCGGCACGTACACTTTCGAGCATCTGGTACTACAAAAAGAGCAGCCTATGTTTGATCTTCTGCAGTAGTGTGTGTGTGTGTGTGTGTGTGTGTGTGTGTGTGTGTGCGTGTGTGTGTGTAGGGGGGGAGGCAATATTTAGAAATCAATGACGTTTCCCACATTCTGCAAAGATTTTTGGATGAATAAATACATAAACTTAATATATGTAGCCAAAAACATGTGTTGTATAAACTTCGTGAGACCAAACATAACATAAATTTCGGATTATAAGTAGGAAATAGTTCCCGAGTCTAATGTAGCAGCTGTTAAACTAAAAATATGTTACTCGAAATGCCTATATCAATGAATACAATAAGATTCTAAAATGTTGGAAGAGTGATGTGTCTGCAGATGATATCAAGGAAACGACAAGCTCTGCAGCAAAACGCAAATTGGAGAGGAAGGAAGAAGTAAAAGAAAAGAGACGAGCACTCACCGTTCAGCAACACCAGCAACAAATAACAAAGGAGGTAACGAATTCGATAACACTCAACACGGGTACATCTGACAGAAAAGAGACGAGCACTCACCGTTGAACAACACGAGCAACCATTAACAAAGGTGGTAGTGAATTCGCAACACACAAACAGGTATGTCTGACGCCTTTACTTTAAATGAAGGATCAAATCTCCTTCTCCACAGGGGGACATTGAGGATAGCACTGGTTAGTAGGTCATCTAGCACACAACTTATCCAAGAAAAGAGTAATATACCAAGGGAAAATACTTTACAAAAAAATGTAAAGTTAATACACTCCTGGAAATAGAAAAAAGAACACATTGACACCGGTGTGTCAGACCCACCATACTTGCTCCGGACACTGCGAGAGGGCTGTACAAGCAATGATCACACGCACAGCACAGCGGACACACCAGGAACCGCGGTGTTGGCCGTCGAATGGCGCTAGCTGCGCAGCATTTGTGCACCGCCGCCGTCAGTGTCAGCCAGTTTGCCGTGGCATACGGAGCTCCATCGCAGTCTTTAACACTGGTAGCATGCCGCGACAGCGTGGACGTGAACTGTATGTGCAGTTGACGGACTTTGAGTGAGGGCATATAGTGGGCATGCGGGAGGCCGGGTGGACGTTCCGCCGAATTGCTCAACACGTGGGGCGTGAGGTCTCCACACTACATCGATGTTGTCGCCAGTGGTCGGCGGAAGGTGCACGTGCCCGTCGACCTGAGACCGGACCGCAGCGACGCACGGATGCACGCCAAGACCGTAGGATCCTAAGCAGTTAAGCAGTGCCGTAGGGGACCGCACCGCAACTTCCCAGCAAATTAGGGACACTGTTGCTCCTGGGGTATCGGCGAGGACCATTCGCAACCGTCTCCATGAAGCTGGGCTACGGTCCCGCACACCGTTAGGCCGTCTTCCGCTCACGCCCCAACATCGTGCAGCCCGCCTCCAGTGGTGTCGCGACAGGCGTGAATGGAGGGACGAATGGAGACGTGTCGTCTTCAGCGATGAGAGTCGCTTCTGCCTTGGTGCCAATGATGGTCGTATGCGTGTTTGGCGCCGTGCAGGTGAGCGCCACAATCAGGATTGCATACGACCGAGGCACACAGGGCCAACACCCGGCATCATGGTGTGGGGAGCGATCTCCTACACTGGCCGTACACCACTGGTGATCGTCAAGGGGACACTGAATAGTGCACGGTACATCCAAACCGTCATCGAACCCATCGTTCTACCATTCCTAGACCGGCAAGGGAACTTGCTGTTCCAACAGGACAATGCACGTCCACATGTATCCCGTGCCACCCAACGTGCTCTAGAAGGTGTAAGTCAACTACCCTGGCCAGCAAGATCTCCGGATCTGTCCCCCATTGAGCATGTTTGGGACTGGATGAAGCGTCGTCTCTCGCGGTCTGCACGTCCAGCACGAACGCTGGTCCAACTGAGGCGCCAGGTGGAAATGGCATGGCAAGCCGTTCCACAGGACTACATCTAGCATCTCTACGATCGTCTCCATGGGAGAATAGCAGCCTGCATTGCTGCGAAAGGTGGATATACACTGTACTAGTGCCGACATTGTGCATGCTCTGTTGCCTGTGCTATGTGCCTGTGGTTCTGTCAGTGTGATCATGTGATGTATCTGACCCCAGGAATGTGTCAATAAAATTTCCCCTTCCTGGGACAATGAATTCACGGTGTTCTTATTTCAATTTCCAGGAGTGTATATGATCAAAATAATGATAATGAATATCATAGCAACGCAATAGGTATAGGAATTTGTTTAGGAACTTAACGGTAATCTAGATAAATACTATCCCATGGCCTCAGGGAAGATACTATTAATGTCAGATTCTGAGTACAAGAAGAAAATCACAAATATATCAAGGTGATGGGAACAAACAGGACTTGTAATTATTTATCGACATGGGAAGCTGCAAACAAGTTTGTGGACGACAATCTGCTCCATCATAAACAGATAGTAGCACACATACCAAACCACAGGGCATGTTGGCAGAGAGTTATTACAAATGTAGAACCAGACTAACAGAGTTAGCGCTGAAAGACGCTATTCAATCTAGAATTACAGTCACTTATGTAAGCAGAATTATCAAAAGAATAAGTAATTTAGAAATTAGTAGCTGCATACTGTGGCAAATGTGATAGTCACATTTGCATCACAGTTCCTACCAGAGTATGTGACAATATATGGGATGAAATATAATGTTAGGCCATGCACACCCCTAGTGAGGCAGTGTTTTAGATGCCTTCGATATGATTATCTTAGTAAGCAATGTTAGTCTGAGATTCGATGCAATCAATGTGGAGGAAACCATGACATAGCTCAGTGCACAAGTGAAATAACGTGCTGTGCCCACTGTAAAGGGAACCATACAGTGAGAGATAAGTCACCCCAATATATCTCAAACAGCAAGAGATTAAGAAAGTGTCAGCTACATACAATATATCCTTTAAGGAAGCTGAAGAATGTGTTAGCCAAACACCTTAAACTGCTGTGCCAGGGAATCTTGGTAGGAGTAAACTGGGGTGGGAAAAGGAGTTCCTCCTCCCTCCTCATAGACCTCTTTTTGCAAATGTAAAACTACCAATATCTTATTAAAAGAACCCACATGGACCACAACCACACACCCCTGAACCACAACAGGCAATTGTACCAAGAGGGAAGCATAACAATATGGCAGTAATCAGAGAGCTTGTGTCTGGAGTAACAAGTCAAATAACACAGCTTACCTCATCAGGTAAAGATAGTTCTCATGAAGCTAATATATACAATGTAGTTGCTTCGATAGGATCAGAAAAAACTATGGACCAGAACAGAAACAGACCATACTTACAT
The DNA here is from genome assembly GCF_021461395.2 of Schistocerca americana. Taxonomy (NCBI): domain Eukaryota; kingdom Metazoa; phylum Arthropoda; class Insecta; order Orthoptera; family Acrididae; genus Schistocerca; species Schistocerca americana. Next base: position 529,692,385 of record NC_060124.1, read on the forward strand.
TCTGCTCATATTAACAGAATAATGGGTATTAACGTTTTCCAGTGGGATGCTAGATCATTACATGCTAATAGAGAGTGGCTCATTCATGAACTTTATGCTAATGTCTGTTTTATAGCTGTTATAAATGAAACCTGGATTAAACCAAATATGTCAATTATGTATTGGGGATGTCAAGTAATAAGAGCACATCGCGAGGATGAGAAAGGTGGAGCAGCCACATTGATTAGCACAAAACTCAACTATAAACCAATTACTGTACCACTACTTAACCTTGACTTCAAGCAATAACAGTAGAAGTAAATATTAAGAAATACCGATCCTCCATTGCATCTGTATATCGTCCTCAACTTGTAGGAATTACGAACAGTGCATGCACACAATGTTGCAACACACACAAAAACACTTTCTAATCTGTAGGGAATTCAGTGCCCACCACACAGCATGGGGGTGTCATATGAATGACAAGGCAGGTGAGCTCTTAATGCCTTGCATTGATGATTATAACATGATCATATACAATGACGGATCTCTAACATTAAACCAAGAACTATGGATGAAACCAACTGCTGTTAATATAACGTTAACTTCTCTCTGTGTGAACCAAATAGCAGCAGTTCTGCATGATACCATGGTATCAGATCATTTCCTTGCAACTATGAATGTACAGTGCACGAAAAATAACAAGCGCAGATTATCAACAAATTGACTCAGAAAATGAGCAAAACAGATTGGCATAAATATTGCCAAAGTCTTGAATTAGAGGTAAAATCAATAGAAAAAAAACAGCCCCCTCACAGAATCTATACGCAACTACAGAACAGCATATAAAATGCAGCAAATTAATCTATTTCAAACCGACCTTTATCTACAAAAGTAAGACATCTGAGTAATGCATGGTGGAATGAATACCATATAAAGCAATACAAAATAGAAGGGCAGCATTAGTGATTATGTTAAACAATAAAACATGAACAACTTCTTGCTCTATAAACAAAAGGCAGCTATAACCAAGAAAATGCTGAAAGCCATCTAGAAGAGAAGTTGGATAAAATATTGTAATAGTTTGACCAAGAATACTAAAGCATCAGAGTATGCAGAAGGCTAACAGATTTAGGGATATCGCCCTTGCAGTCAATAACATTCAATTATATGAGTGTACGGAAGAATTCTATGATCTTATTTCCCTACAATAACTTATTCAGGAGACAAAGGGAAACTTCTGGAACTTACTATGTGCAAACTACACAGTTCAGGATTGACTAGTTGACATCAGTCATCATAGACTGCCCTAACACTGCCACAGGAATGGATCACATCACATATTTCATGATACAAAATATACCAGACAATGCTGTAGAATTACTTCTTCAAATCTACAATGGAACCTGGATGCACCAAGAATTAATGTCAGAATGGAAGACACAGATCAGTCTCCATATATAAAAAAAAAAAGAAAGATCCGTTACTGGCCACTTCCTGAAGACCGATTGTACTATCGTCATGTACAGCTAGAACTCTGGAAATAAACTAATAAAAAGGCGACTGGAATGGTGGGTAGAATCTTCATCCTTACTAGCTGGGTTGCAATTCGACCCCTGTAGAGATAGGAGTCACTTGGACATTTAAATATTAGTCTCCTCAGTCTTAGGTGGCTCTAGTGAGAGCAAATATACAGCAGCACTATTTTCTGATATCGCAAAAGCATATGATATGATTCAGACACATATACTATTAGATAAGTTACTACATTTAGGAGCTCCATCTCAGTTTGCAGAAGGTATCTCATCATTAATCAGTAGATATTAGAAAGGATACTGTATTCAAGGACCCACACACACTGGACAGTGACAAGCCTTGAGGATCGATACTCAACCCACTACTATGTGCAATATATATCTATGACTTGGAAAGAACAATAACTCAATAAGGTAGAATTATACGGTTTGCATATGACACATGTGTGTTTATTTCCTATTTGGTATTGCAGGAAGCTATGAGCAACCTTACATAATCGATAAAGAATCTAAGCAGATGGTTTAGTGGAAATGTCCTAATGATGGCACCAGAGAAATCCTTGGTAGTCATGTTCACTAGGAATGGTTTTGTGCCCAGAAATTGTTAAATGCGTATAGACGAAAAAATAATACAAGTTAAAGCACTTAATCGGTTCTCAGGAATAACACTGGGCATTAGCTTACTTGGATTGCACATATTAATACATTAATCGAAACCAGTGAGCAAACACTAAATATTGTTCAATCACATACTGCAACACGCTGAGGGAGTGGGTCCTTCAGTGCTGCTGCTCCTATATCGCTCCCTCATTAGATGCAAATTGGATTATGAAATACACAACTCGTTAAAATTTTTGAGAAGCCTGATAGACTGCAGTACCACTGTATATACACATGCTTAGAAGTGATGAAATTCACACCAACAAATGCACTCCTAGTGAAGACAAGAGATGCATTTCCATATAAGGAGGAAGATGCACATGGAACGATACATAGTAGAGAAATTATCATGCTTACAGCATCCAGTTCATCATATTCTATGTTTGTTCTGTCCTTTCCCTGGAAATTGCAGCAAAAAGTCTTTTAATTTCTTTTTGGCGTATAATGACTTGGCAGATGAGTGCAAAGACATTTCCACAAGTGTATAGCGGCCTTTTTACCAATATGACTCTTTTATCATCTGGGTTCCCTCCATCATTCCAAGTGATGGAGGGAAGTTTGATTTCTAGGAGACGATTACAGCACTACAAAGGCAACTGGTGGAAACAAGACAATGGGTAATCCACATATACGCAGATGGATCAAAGACAACAGGAGAGAACAATATAGAATGTGCTATGTACAGTCCACAACTGGAGAGAGCCCAAAAATATAAATTACCTCTACCTATCTGGCCGAAACAACCGCAATATTAAAGGCGATACAGTGGTGTATGAATCACAAATACATATCCTATGTGATATTATCAGACTCGAAAATACTGTAAGCTGTATGAAGTATAAAATTTTCAAAAACCACCAATGGATACCTATTCCAAGTCTGTTATTGGTATTATGAATGCCTTTATGTGCAGGAAAGCCCACTGTGAATTCCCAGGCAATGAAAAAGCAGATCAATTGGCAAAGCAGGCTACGAGAAACAAGACACCACTAGACACAAAGCTTCCCTATATAGAATATGGACAGCTTGTTTGGAAAAGGCCAGTCAAATCCTGTCAGGAAGAATTTCTGATGCAGAGCTCACTATACTACGGAGGCAACTATGTGCAAATAGAAACATGAGTTCAGAAATGATCTTGGTTTGAATAAGTTTGTGTACCCCGACAAGCAACAGCCACATGAGGTAGAATAAGGCTCAATTATAGGACATTTACAGAGCATTTATAACAACTGTGTACAAACCAAACATCAGCCTGTGACTGTGATGATAATACTCAGGGAGAAACGAACCATATATTACCTCAGTTCAGAAAATATAGTGAGGCAAGGAACAAGTTTTTAGCATTTGTTATCAAGAATAAAACTCCACAGCCATTCACAGTCATGTCTTTGCTATATGAACCAAACATTAAAACCTATAATAAGATAATAGAATTTGTGTGTAACGGAGAGATAAATATATCAAGTTTGATAGTAGACTATAAGGGACAAGAGAAGTGAAGCTACACTAAATAGGCGTACACTGAATGAACAAAGACATTATTACACAGACGTGACTGAATGTGGTCTACCAGAAGTAAAAAAAAAAGATATATCAGTTCTTTAGTTAGCAACCGTATAAACACGATCGCAATTGTTGTTTTCCCAAGTTTTTTTGTCATGAATACAGAAAGAACTCACTTAAGATACTTACAGGTTGTGTGAGTACAGTTTTTTAAATCGAGACCAGAACTTTGCACAGTCTGAATAGATTGTGGTGCAATAAATATGGAGAATGGATTATCTGGGAAAGAGTTGGTTCCGCCCTCCACGTTGAGTTACATACTCGCCATTTACAGCACTGAAGCTGTTCTTAGTACAAGCAGAGGAAGTTGATTAATCGACAAAATTTGCAGGGAAAATGTAGGCTACACTGGAATCGAACGAGGAAGTGAGGGAGAAGCGACTAGCGATCGCTGCTCAACAACAGCAGCAACAAGAAACAAAGGAGGTAACGAATCTGACAACATTCACCATAGGTATGTCTGACACTTTTTCTTGAAATGTAGCGCCAAGTACTTTTTCCCACAGGGGGACTTTACTGCTGTCATTCAGTGTTACCTCATATAATAAACATCTACAAGAAACTAAAAAAGTGTGGAGCGTAATTACTATTGCAACAAATATGAATATATTCTATGATAAGAATAAAACCAATAGGTATCATATTGATACGATTGACTATGTTTATGTCTTTGTTAAGGGTCCCAGTGGCAATGTCAGTAAGCAACGTCCCATGGCTTTGGGGAAAGTAATGCTTACCTCAGATTGTGTATATAGACATACAATCACTAATCTGAAGGATGTTGGAAAGAATAAGGTTTAAACTGTCCTGTCAACTAGAGAGGCTGCCAATAAATCTATGGAAGACAACACTGTAAGTAACAAACAGATGGTAGCCCTCATATCGAATTACAGGATTCACCACCAGAGAGTTTGAAGAAATATGGAACTGAACTGTCAGAGACAGATCTGAAGGATGCTACTCAGTCTGCAGTTGCTGTTACACTTATGCATAGTATGATCAAACGAATAAATCACTTAGGTACAACAAGCAACCAGCCTGAGAAACGTATTGTCAACTTTTCATCCCAGTTTCTGCCAGAGTACATGAGAAAATATGGGATGAGAGGTACTCTATTTCATAGATAATATTAGCGAGGCAATGCTTCTATAGTGTGCCAGCCAGAGGCTCATAGTAATATATGTTGAGAGAATTGTGAGGTAACTTAGTTTAGAAGTCAAATAACATGCTGTGTATACTATAAAGAAAATGTAACATCGAGGGATAAACTTTGTCCAGTATACCTTAAGCAGCAGGAGATGAAAAAAGAGTCAGCTACACTTAACATATCGTTTAAGAAAGCCAAAGAATATAGAAACTGCAGTCCTTATGCCTCTGTGGCAGGAAACTACATTAGGGGTAAAGTGAATTGGGAGAAGTAATTTCCTCTCTAGCAAAACACACAACTCAGATTCATGACAATTATATGCCACACTAGACCAAATCCAGCAAAGCCTCCCCTCTTTGTCAATATAAATTTACCAACATATCTTACTAAAGAAATCCTTATACACCATATTCACATACCCCTAAGCCACAACAGTCAATCGCATCTGAGAGGGAGGACAAGAACACAGTATTGATTGAACAGCTGGTCTCTGGGAAAGTAAATCTGTAACACAGTTAACCTCTTCAAAAAGACAGTGTGCACTATGCAGCTCTATACAGTAGCACTGTTACAACATTATAAAAAAAAGTGTCTAAACAAAGATTGCCCATACTTACTTCCTGCACATAGAAATAAAATAATGGATTAAAAAATTCTCCAGAGGAATGCACAGTCACTCTTTACCAGGGGTGAACAATAGTTTCGGGTTGGCGGCCACTTTGTGGAAGCAGAGGTTAACAGAAGGCCACACTCTTTAAAATGATGGGATGCTTTAGTTAACTTTGCATTTCAGAAAGGGTATAAATTGTTACTTAAAAAATTTGACTGTCTTGGCGGGCCACACAAAAACCATTAGTGGCCTGCTCTATAGTCGCTATGTGTGAACTCTACTGCAGTGATTATTCTATTGTTGTAGTGAGTGAGACTTACATAAGACCAAATATTAGATAAGATCAATAGGATGGAAAAAGATGAAGCATCTTAACTTATTAATACAACATTACTGATTTTGCTTCCATTTCTTAACCTCAACTTCAAGCCATAACAACAGAAATAATTGCTAACAGCTACCGATTTTCCATTTTATATGTATACTCTTCCGACTTGTCAGAATTCTGAACAGCTAATATGAACAATGCTACAACTCTCACCAAAACCATTCCTAATTTTAGGTGACTTCAGTGTCCTCCCCACAGCATGGGGGTGTCATATGAATGATGAAGTAAGAGAGATTGTACTGTATTACATGGATGATTACGACGAGATTATATACAAAAATACATCTGTAACTTTAAACCAAGGTCTGTGTATGAGGCCAACAGCAGCAGATATAATATTAGTCTCTCCCTGTTTGAATCAAATTACAGAAATTTATTGTGTATGTGATTACATCAGGATTACATACGATGATGAATGTGTAACTTTAAACCAAAGCCTGTGTAAGAGGCGAACAGCAGTGGGTATAATATGAGCCTCACTCTGCCTGAACCAAATTACAGTATGGGTCTTTTGAGCACAGTACCACTAGAACAGATCACTTTCCCACAACAATGAATATCCTTTACGCGAGTAATAAACACACATCTCTCTAATAAATCTATTTCGAATGTCGACCAAACTGATTGGCGCAAATATCACCAAAGCCTTGAATCATAGGTACAATCAGCTGACAAAAAGCCAACCTCCACACACGGAACCAACAAGTTCGAGTTGTTGTCTTTCGCTGAAAATGAGTCAGTGGGACTCACTTAATCTGTTTTGGGACAACCTGTTCCGTCCAGTGTCAAGAGGAGGCAAAAGAAATAGGGTTGGAGTCTATCAATCGTCGACAGTTCAGATGTACCGCGGTTGATGGTTCCCCTCGCCGAAATGGCCGTAAGGGATAGGAAAGGACGCCAGGTGCACTCAGTGTCTATGCCTGGGGGCCTCATTTGACATGTCGAAGAGGCTATTCCGGCAGGCACTGAGAAAACTGAGTGCAAGCAATTGCACATTGAGGTGCTCTTGGCGCAAATGATACCTGTCACCTGGGCTCCAAGATCATATTTTGATCATTCCAGTGACTGGCAGAGTAGATTGACAAGACCAGTCTTGCACATGGAGTTTCAACAAAGTTCACCATTTTCAGTATTGTCCTCAGAACTTTGGTTGTGAGTCGAGTGGAAGGACTGGACCATAGACTTCAAACACTCTGTGGTAAGCTAGACAACGACTTCCTGGACTTGTGCAACAGGGTTCGGAACTGTAAGATTCCCCTAAATGCATCAGGTGTGCACTGCATGTCAGAGGCTGCTACCCATGCAGTTGAATGCATGTGGGGTGCACACAAGGGTATGTTTCTTGATTAGATGACTCTCTATCAAGTCTAGGTAAATAGCTGCAGGAAATCCAGAAGTGTTAGTAAAGATCGAAAGAATTCCTTCCATAGGTAAGAGTCTTAAGATCCTAGTGGTTAACTGCTGATGCATTCACAACAAAATGACAGTGCTCCAGAAAAGCAGCGAAGCTCACACTATATTAAGCACAGAAAGCTGGTTGAAATCTGAAATTGATAACAGTGAGATTTTTCGGGAAAATTTAAGTGTATATCGAAAGCATAGGCTAATGGGAAATGGAGGTGGTGTATTTGTCACAGTAGACAAGATACTTAGATCAACCGAGACAGAAATTGAACCTCAGAGTGAGCTTGTTTAGGAAAGACTCAGTATCAGGGGCGGGCATAAAATGGTTATTGGATCCTTTTACTGCCCACCGGGCTCATTTCCTGATGTAACCGAAAACTTCAGAAAAAATCTCAGTTTGCTTGTATGTAAATTCCGCAGTAATACTGCGATAATCGGTGGCGACTTTAATCATCCAACAATCAACTGGTAAAATTAAAGTGTTTTTAGTGGTGGGCATGATAAGACATCCTGTTATATGTTACTGAATGCCTCCTCAGAAAACTACTCAGAACAGGTAGTTTGGAAATGATGGAAATACAGTGGCTCTAATTGCAAAAAATAGATCTGATCTCTTTGAGGATGTCCACATTGGAACTGGTAACTGTGACCATGACATGATTGTGAGAACAGTAACAACAAGGACAACTAAAACAAGAAGAAAGATATATGTGTTCAGTAAACTATTCAGTATACTACTGCCATATCTCAATGAGATAAGTGAAACTTTCAGCACAGGGCAGGTGCATGTAGCAGAACCATAGCTCAAGTTTAAAAGAATATTTGTCCACGCACTGGACAGATATCTAACCAATAGAACAGTTCGTAATGAGAGGGCACTCCATGATATACAGTCACTGTAAAGAAACTTTTAAAGAAACATAGACTCCAGTGTAATACATGGAAAACAAAATTTTGGACTATAGATAGAGAGATTCTGAACGAAATGCTTTTGGCTGTCAAGAGAGCAATGTGTGAAGCCTTCAGTGACTACATAGCAGAATATTGTCAAACGATCTTTCACAAAACCCGAAGAAATTCTAGTCGTACGTAAAGGCTGTTAGTGACATCAAAGTTAGTGTCCAGTCCCTAGTGAATGAGCCAGGAACTGAAACTCAAGGCAGCAAAGCAAAAGCCGAAGTACTTCACTCTGTTTCTAAATGTGTCCTTTACAAAGGAAAACCCAGGTGAAGTGTCCCAATTCAATCCACATACCACTGAAATGAATGAATGAAATAAGTTTTAGCGGCAGTGGTGTTGAGAAAAAGCTGAAATCATCAACACTGAACAAAGCTCTAGGGGCTGATGGAATCCCTATCAGATTCTGCACTGAATTTTCAGGTGAGTTAGCTCCTCTGCTACCTATAATCTATCGCAGATTCCTCGAACAAAGAACCCCTCAGTTGGAAGGAAGCACAGGTCACACCTACCTGCAAGAAGGGTGGTAGAAGTGATCCACAATATCCTTGACACCGATTTGTTATTGAATCTTAGAACATCTTCTGAACTCAAACATAACGAGGTATCTCAAACATATTGACCACTTCAATGCCAACCAGCATGGATTGTGGAAATATCGATCATGTGAAACCCAACCCACCCTTTTCTCGCATGACATACTTAAAGCTTTTGATCAAGGCAATCAGGTAGGTACAACATTTCTTGATTTCCGAAAAGTATTTAACTAAGTACAGCATCCACGCTTATTGTCAAAATTACGATCACATAAGTTATCAAGTGAAATTTGTGACTGGATTGACGACTTTTTGGTAGGGAGGACACAGCATGTCATCTTGGATGGAGAGTCAACATCAGATGTAGAGGAAACTTTGGGTATGTCCCAAGAAGGTTTGTTGTGACCCTTGCTGTTCATGTTGTGTATTAATGATTTAGCGGACAATGTTAATAATAACCTCAGACTTTTTCAGATGATGCAGTTTTCTGTAAAGAAATACAGTTTTAAAGAAGCTGCATAAGTATTCAGTCACATCTTGCGAAGACTTCTAAGTGGTGCATAGACTCGCAACTTGCTTTAAATGTTGAGAAGTGTAAAACTATGTATTTCACAAAAAGAAAAAAAACGTATGAGTCACAGCTGGAACCGGTCGACTCATACAAATACCTAGTTATGCACTTTGTAAGGATATGAAATGGAATGATCACATAGGCTCAGTCATAGGTAAAGCAGGTGGTGGACTTCAATTTATTGGCAGAATACTGGTGAAGTGCAATCTGTCTACAAAAGACATTGCTTAAAAATTACTTATGCAACCCATTCTAGAATATTGCTCAAGTGTGTGGAAGCCATACCAAATAGGACTGACAGGAGATACTGAACGTATACAGAGAATGACAGAGCGAGTGGTCACAGGTTTGTTTGACCTATGGGAGAATGTCCAGAGATGCTGAAGCAACTGATCTTGCAAATTCTTGAAGATAGACATAAACTATCCTGAGAAAGTCTACTAACGAAGTTTCAATAAGGAATATTCTAGGAATATATTGCAACCCGCTATTTATTGCTCACATAAGGATAGTGAGGACATCATTAGACTAATTACAGCACACACAAAGGCATTTAAACAATCATTCTTCCCGCGTTCCATACAAGAATGGAAGAAACCCCAATAAATGGTACAATGGGATGTACCCTCTGCAATGTACTGCACGATGGTTTGCAGAGTATGGATATAGATGCAGATGTAGAGTTTATTCACAGCTTCTGTTCAACATATATCTCGTGGCATTCCGACAAGACTTTTTACAGTAAAAGAAAGAAGATTTTGCAATCAATGGTGGAATAAAGACTGCACCAAAATAATACAAGACAACAGAAAAGACATTAAGAAAATATGTTTAACAACCCAACAAGAACAACTTTATGATTTATAAAAAAACGGCAGCTAGAACCAAGAAGATACTTAATTGGTCAAGAGAAGCACCTGGATTAACACAACACCTGGATTGACACAGCATATTCAGAAACACTAATCCATCAGAGATATCGCGCAAAGTCAACAGATTCAGATATACGGTCCCTACATTCAACTACCGTATACAGTCATGTGAATGGACAGAAGAATCCTGTGACCTTATTGCTTCAGAAACTATTCGCAGCAAGCCATTCTTAATGTAAAAGGAAGTACCAGCAACTCAACACTTACTAACTGCACATTTCAGTATTGACGAGTTGTCATTGGTCATCAAAGACAGCCCAAACTCAGCCCCACTACTGGATCAGATCTCTTACACCATGATATAAAAGATGTCTGAGAATTCTGTAGAACTGCTACTCCAGATGTGTAATGGAATATGGATGCAGCAAGAATTAACTCAAGACTGAAAGAAGCAGATTGTAAGTCCTACCTACAAATAGGAGAAAGATCAATTTTTAGCTACATCCTACAGACCTATCACATTATTATCATGCGTCGCTACTAGTAAAAGGAAAATGAGTTTTTACTAGTGAACAGACGCTATTTATAGATCAGAGTGGATAATGGTTTCAAAGGCACATCTATACCGGACAGTTTGGTCCTTTAGCAACTCTTATATGCAATTTACACATGCAACAAACATGGAAAATGTTTTAACTCAGTCAGTTAACGTCATTCAGTTTGCAGCAAACACGTATCCTTTTACCTCCCATGCAATATCACAGGATATCACTAACCTTATCAATAACGAATTTAAGCTAGTGGTTCTTCGGAAATGGTCTGATGATGGTGTCAGAGAAATCTTCAGTAGTCATATTTACCAAAAATAGCGACATACCAAGGCACTGTCTAATATGCATGGCAGATAAAGTACTACACAAGAAGGTACATATTCAGTTCCTAGGAATGATACTGTGCTGTAAATTTACATGGGCAGCGCCTATCAATACCATTGTTAAAACTATTTATCTGATACTTAATATTGTTAGTTTTCTCATTATCACATGATGGGTAGGAGCATGGGGGACACATTCATCTGTGTTGCTACCTGTGTACTGTTCTCTCGTTCGATCTAGGATTGATTAAAGATGTATATTCGACCAGCAAGCTATTAGAAAAATTAGATAGATTCCAGTACTGCTGCATACACACCTGCTTTGGGGCAGTGAAAATATTGATGCGTACGAGACATCTCTTCATATAAAGAGGAAAATGCTTGTGGAGTGATTCCTAGTAGAAAAACTATCCTCACACACCATCCAATACAGTATATTCTGTGATCGTGCAATATGTTCGCATCAAAATGGGGCAAGACACATTATGACTTCGTTTAGATGTACAGTGAACTGGCAGATAGGTGCAGCGAAATTACCTCGAAAATACAGTTGCATATATTTTTATATGACTAACCTTTATTTTCAGCAATTACATTTCGTTCAACATAATAGAGGGAAAGACTACTTTTTAGAAGGTAAACGATACACGGTCCCTCGGGATAAGATAAGTTAGGTGTTTCAATATTGCATGGGATATCAATGTCACACAGACTACTATAAATTGTTTCGACACTGTGTCTACATATACTAGACACATTGCCCTCACTGAAGGCAAATGCACCTGTGTCTAATAATTTCAAATTGTTTTTAAGTTCCACTGTTTCACGATTCACATATTAATTTCTTTTTGGATACAATCAACATTATTGTCATCATAAATATTCTTCTGTTGCCCAGCTACTTAGTCACTAATTCGATCTAAGATTTCCGTTTTCTTTAATCAGCTTCAGAGCATGGTTCTGATTTCACAATTTATTTGTTTTACTTGTTCAGTTTGTGATTTTTCTAATGTTTAGAATTTTTATGCATGTTATTTCTAGAATATCCTGGTTTCCTCGTTCCATCTAGCCAGATATTTCTTCCTTCATGTTGGAAATACGTTCATCGTGTTTCACGTGAATGTGTGTTTCAAGCTCTGTCATCATTTTAGCAATGCAGTGGGATAAATTGGCAGTCATCTAATTTAATAGAACTTGCTCTGCAGCAACAGTTTCTAATTCTTTGGAGGAATGTGGTATTGTACTGCTACAGTCTTATCATGTTTTTAGTTTCCAAGCCATGCAGTTCTATTCCACTACTAGGCATTTACGTTTCTACATTTTGTGTCATGACAGTTACAACAGCAAGAATGGCTTCTAGTTTTGATAACATATCAGTATTTTTTCTTGTGGGACCTGTGCAATTGCACATCATCCCAGAAGCTATGACCTCATCAGTTTCGGCTATGCAAATCCATGGTAAAACAAAAAATAAAATTTCAAAACAAAATGAAAATTATCCTACCTTTGCATGAAAAATAGTCTTGAAAATACGTACAATCTACTTCTTTGATACTTATTAGCTGTGTACAATAACGGTTGATCATCTGGTAGTGCTGGTGTCAACAATGGATCCTACCATCGACACATTCAATTGCGCTCCAGAAAATTCTGGAAAATTACTGTATTTACTTAATTACTAAAAAGTCTGCACATAACTATCACTATAAATGCAGCTATGGCTCAGTGCAGAATTCGCAACTTCAATGAATTTTATTATGGATTTGTGTTTGGATCCAATGAAGATTTTTGTTAATCTAATTTTTCTATATTTTGGATATTTTTCTTTGGTCTCTCATTTCCTCTTTTTCTTCTGCCATCTAAGCTGTGTTCCATACAACAAAAACACAGAAATATAATTGTGTGTGGGATAAATGGAAAAAATACATGTCACTCACAACAAATTACCTTATACACTGGATAAAGTCCTCCCAAGCAATCACCAGTTTTTTGTGAGCTCACCTCTGCCTTTTTAAATTACGAACTGTGCACTCCAGGACAAGTGATCAAAAATGGAGGAGATAGTATAAAAATGATTTAGACGGTGGGATTGACACAGGATCTGGTAACACAACTTTAAATAGGATTAACATGGTTTCTAAAATAACTATGAAATTTTCAGTTAGTTTTACACTTCCTCTTGAGTTCTCACAGAAAACTGAGTATGCAGCATGTAATATTTTATGTCATTAACACAATAATTATTGATTATCTCTTATGTCTCTTAATTTAGCACACTAGTAAATGGCAGCTATCAACTATTATTTGTGCTTTTTTCTAATGATGGCAAAATGTGTGTTACACCATAGCTACGAATTAACATTATCTCAGGTCAAGGTGATACATTTAATTAATACTTTCAAAATGTATTTAAATTATTTAAGAATATAATTCCTACCTACAATGGAAGGCAGAAAGCACACAAGATGTTACAAATCTCTCAGGTCTTCATCTTAGGCTGAATATTGTTTTTGCTATACCGCAATGCTTTGTGAGACTAGTCAGACATTGGGAAATTTCTTTTTGCTGATGATTGATGATAGCAACATTGTAATCATAGATTAAAAATGCTAGAAATCCTAGTAAAGAAAGGAATGAATATTTACTCAAACAGGAAAAATAATATTGGAAATTTAAATTTTGATGAAAATTTTGTAGATAATGTAGTAGACACAACATTTTTAGGAATTAATATTGACTGTCACTTGAAATGGAATGAACCCTCAAATATACTGGAAAACAATATATCTTGGCATGCTGTGCCCTTGAAGTCCTGTCATCAGTCTGTAACAGTCTATGGGTTACAGTTACATGCAGTTCCTATACTTATAAACTTCGTCTTTAGCTACAGAAATATTTTTAGGGATCCCATACACAAAATATGGACACTGTCTTCAAACCACAGGTATTGGCCCTCAGAATAAGCAGAAACCAAGTTGCTGGAAAGATCTTTTCAAGCAGCTGCAGATTATAACTGAACCATGTGACTACATCTACAACTCTGTTATTCACATGAAGAAGAGCACTAGCAATTATCTCACAAACAGCAACATTCATGATAGTGCAACAAGAGCTGGACTAAACTTACATTTACAATAAGTAAACAAACATAAAACAGATCCTTTTACAAGGGACTAAATTCTCCAAGGGGATTAAGGAGCCAACTGAAATTCAAATATTTAAAATGTCTGGCAAATTAGGTCTCTTACATAATTTGTATGACAAAGCAAAAAATTATTTGGATAACATATTGTAACAATGTTAAAAAAAATATCTTTATTTGATACATTATTTAAAATTAGAAGAATCTGTTATTCTGCTATAATAATTTAATGAATATAACTGTAAAATCACATGCCCAAAGTCTGTGGTGGCTAATCCTAACTTCCTTCCATTTTCTTGAACTCGGCATCTCTTTCACTGTGGTGAGCTGCTAACTCGACTTGGGTGGGCCAAGCGGATAACATGAAAAATTCAGTGGACTATCAGAAATATCATCAAGGTTCTGTGCTATCTGTAAGAGAGAGAGAGAGAAAGAGAGATAGATAGATAGACAGAGAGAGAGAGAGAGAGAGAGAGAGAGAGTTTGCAGTACAGTCTAATTCAGTGTGTGTTTTGTTGGTGTGCTAGAAATGAATAGTATACAAGTGCCAACATCGTATGAATGTTCACTAATCAGTGCAGTCACATACTGAAAAAATAATAGTTCAATTTTCGGTCACCAGGTGTGTTGGTGCAGGAAATGGAAAGGAACAGTCAAACACTTGATAACGGTGGTTCTGACACAAGTATTAGAATATGGTCACAAGTTACAACATATGTTCAATATGGTGTCCCGACTCAGTTACACGCTGCACCCATAACGAGGCATGATCGATAGTTGCTCGAAGCATATACTGTGTTATGAGAGCAATATGTTGCCATATGCTATCCTACATATCAGAAAGAGTCCAATATATATTTAGATATCCCCACAGCCAGAAGTCACATGGGCTTAGGTCGGGGGATCTGGATAGTCACGCATCTTGAAATTGTCTAGAGATGCTGCAGCCATTACCTAAGTTCTGTCGAAGCAAATCTTTCAGATGGTAAGTGACATCAGAGAATGAAGGAGCTTGTGAAACCACACCACAGAGTCACATAAGCTGAGTGCAGTGGATGCACCTGCAGATCATGTGGCGGAATATAGCCCCATATGGGGCAGTCCTTCACATTCATGGCACTGCACAGAGTAAAACTACCCTCGTCCATTCAAAGAATATTCCCCAGCCACATGTCACCCATTTCCATGAGTGTAAAAAAAGGAAGGGTAAAGTCACAGCGTTGTAGCCCGTCTTGGGGCTTCCATTTGGTGCACATTCTGCATCTTGTAGGTATTCCAGTGTAAAATGCACTGCAAAATCTTTTGGACTGTTGACGATGGGAGAGACAATTCTCCTGACACACCTCGAGCACAGGCTGCAGAATCTGAGACGTGTGCTGCACGGTCGGCTATAGCTACAGCAACTTCTTCAACAACTGCCAGGGGGATGGTCTGCCTCCCTCTCCCTGCTGCACTACTTAATTCACCTGTTCAAATTTATTGATCACATTCTTTAGCCCATTTATTAACTAGGTTTCTCTTCACAGCTGTTTTTGTCAGCGATATTTCCGCACTGCAGCACTGCTATTGCTGCCGTTCTGATAAAGCAACTATACTGGCCGTGCACGATCTTTCGTCTCAACAGCCACTGTGTTTCGTACGGGAAACTTCAGCCTCCTTAACCCTTTACAAGAACAGTTACTTCACAAAAGAAATCAGCATGCATCACCAAGCAACAAACAACATACTAACGTCAAAACAGGAAACATTTCACATTCTGACTGCTTATAGTTCCATGTTTCTCAATTGGCGGCAGAAGTTGGAACTATTATTTCTTCAACATACTCCACGAGTGCATTGAGTAATGAATATACCTACAATGTTTCAACATTCTGCGATATATATATATATATATATATATATATATATATATATATATATATATATATATATAGGTCGTGTTGCATTACTCGGAACAACGTCAGTTTAATTACAACCACCCAGAATTTATGTTAGATTACATGTAAACCTGATTCCAAACATGCATACATAAATACATAACAAACACTGTACACAACATATCAAATCTATCAACGCAACATGTAAATCTAGATCTACATGAGATAATATTACAGAGAGGCCGATTGGATGACGCCTCTGCACGATGTCAGGAATCGTCTGGAAGCGCTCGTGGAGCTAACAAAACATGATAATTCGGTGAATCGTTTATTGTGACGACTTTACAAATGGTGGTGCACTGTTGGCTGTAGTTGCCTCCTGCCCTGGTCACGGACAGACTCTCGGTGTCAACGCTGTGCCAGTCCTTGCGCCTGCGTCCTAGCGAGACATCGTTCCTCTTGCGTCAATACGGATGCTTAGCCCAGCCTGGTACAGCATGGATAGCTGCTACTGGCTGAGGGAGTGCACTTGATCCCACTCTGTGCCTTTCTTCCCTGGACCACACTATCCGCAGTGTGGTGTAGGTGGCAGTCGTTGAACCCAGTACTGTCAGTCTGGTAGGCACCACACCCAGACGCGCTTAGGCGTACTGGACGGTGGTCCGCGAGGAGCCCTGGTCGTCGTCTTCCGTCCCACACTCAGAGACGACAGCACCTGGTACTGCACTGCTGCTGGTAGTTCATCTTCCATCAGTAGCGGTTGGTGTGACACAGCATCAAGTTCGTTAGTGGATTTCAGCACTGTGTCACTCCACGGCTGGCTGGTACTGCGCTGGTTGATCTGAGACAAGGCTTACTAAAACAATATGGTCATGGAACGAAATATCGTCGACACGCTCTCCATCGTTCCCGTTGACCTGAACCATTCTCCCCTACTTGGAGCTGGAGCTCCGATCTTTGAAGAGCTCTACGTAGTTCTGTGATGTGCGGTTTACTAGCGATGACCGCATGTGGCCTCGTTATTCTGCTACCCTTACTTCAATTCTCTCTTAGCAGCTAGTTAAATTGGTCTATGAGTGTTGTTCCCTAGCTGTGTCTGTCGCTTCTTTAGGCATCCTGCCGCGCGAACGAGTGTGCGTTTTATTTTGCTTAGTCGCTGTCCTTTCCTGTTTACCCACTGCGTGTGCTCTCTCTCACTCAGCTACTGCAGAGTTGCAGACTATGTTGCCCATCTGTCTTGCATCACTGTGCTTCCTGGTCCTCCGCTAATCGTGGCGAAACCAGCCTACCCGACATCAAGGTAACTTGGAACCCATATCACTCTGTGTCGTAACAATATTACTGTACATATGAAGTAGTTAATTTTTAAACGTTGTTTCCTTTTTCAATTAATATGACATGTGTAATATTATGTAAATGATTTATAGATGAATAAACAGCTAATTAAACAACTAAAATACATAGACGAGAGGTCATGTAGGGTGATAGACTTGTTGAGTCTGTTCCGATTGTGGCCAGCCGGAGTGGCCGTGCGGTTCTAGGCGCTACAGTCTGGAGCCGAGCGACCGCTACGGTAGCAGGTTCGAATCCTGCCTCGCGCATGGATGTGTGTGATGTCCTTAGGTTAGTTAGGTTTAATTAGTTCTAAGTTCTTGGCGACTGATGACCTCACAAGTTAAGTCGCATAGTGCTCAGAGCCATTTGAACCAATCTGTTCCGATGAAAGTCTTCCGTGGTGACCCTGACTTTGTGCTAGTGGAGTAAGGGCAGGTCAGGGAGAGGGAGGAACAAATGTGCACAACAGTTATTTTGTATGTCGTAAGGAATAGCAGAGGGGTGGGGGAGGGGGGAACAAATTTCCAATATCCTGAGCATTGCTTGTTCCATCGCTACATAAGCTCTGTTTCCTTTTAAGGTTAAAACTAACTGGAATATGTTGTCATAATATGCCATAACATGGGTTGTGGTTTAATTTGAGATTCATTGGGCAGATACGGTCTGCAGATGTATGACTTTCTGTGCGGTGTACATACACTAAAGAGCCAAAGAAACTAGTACACAACCCTAATATCGTGTAGGGCCCCCAAGATCACGCAGAAGTGCTGCAGCACGAGATGGCATGGACTCAACTAATGTTTGAAGTAATGCTGGAGGGAACTGACACTATGAATCCTGCAGGGATGTCCATAAATCCGTAGGAGTACGACGGGGTGGAGATCTCTTCTGAACAGCACGT
This sequence comes from Schistocerca americana, assembly GCF_021461395.2. NCBI lineage: Eukaryota > Metazoa > Arthropoda > Insecta > Orthoptera > Acrididae > Schistocerca > Schistocerca americana. The sequence continues at coordinate 529,710,736 of NC_060124.1, forward strand.
TGCAAGCCATCCAAGATATGCTCAATAATATTCATGTGTGTGGAATTTGGAGGCCAGCGGATGTGTTGAAATTTAGAAGAGTGTTTCTGGAGTCACTCTGTAGCTGTAGCAATTCTGGACGTGTGGGATGTCGCATTTTCCTGCTGGAATTGCCCAAGGACGTCGGAATGCACAATCGACATGAATGGATGCAGGTGATCAGACAGGATGCTTATGTTCGTGTCACCTGTCAGAGTCGCATCTAGACATATCAGGCATCCCTTATCACTCCAACTGCACACGACTCACACCACTCCACCAGCTTATACAGTGCCCTGCTGACATGCAAGGTCCATGGATTCATCAGGTTGATGCCTTGCAAAGTGCTGTTCGGAAGAGATCTCCACCCCGTCGTACTCTTGCGGATTTATGGACAGCCCTGTAGGATTCATGGTGTCAGTTCCCTCCAGCATTACTTCAGACATTAGTCGAGTCCATGTCATGTCGTGTTGCAGCACTTCTGCGTGCTCTTGGGGGCCCTACACGATATTAAGGAGGTGTACCAGTTTCATGCCTGTACACGTCCATCCGCTCGATACAATTTGAAACGAGACTCATACGACCGAGCAACATGTTTCCAGTCATCAACAGTCCAACGTCGGTGTTAACGGGCCTGGGTGAGGCACAAGTGTATACGAGTGGGCCTTCACCTCTGAGAGCCCATATCGATAATGTTTGGTTGAATTGTTTGCACACTGACGCTTCTTGATGGCCCAGCAGTGAAATCTGCAGCAGTTTGCGCAAGGGTTGCACTTCCGGTACGTTGAACGATTCTCTTCAGTTGTCATTGGTCCCATTCTTCCGGCCTCAGCGGTGTCGCAGATTTAATGTTTTACTGGATTCCTGACATTCACGGTGCACTCGTGGAATGGCCACATGGGAAAATCCCCACTTCATCACTTCCTCGGGGATGCTGCGTCCCATCGCTCGTGTGCCGTCTATAACACCACCTTCTAACTCACGTACATCTTGATAACTTGTCATTGTAGCAGCAGTAGCCGATCTAACAACTTCACCAGACACTTTTTGTCTTATATAGGAGTTGCCGACCGCAGCGCCGTCTTCTGCCTGTTTATATGCCTCTATATTTGAATACGCATGCCTGTACCAGTTTCTTTGGCGCTTCAGTGTGTATTAGTGAAACTTTCGAAGTGATTAATGAAGATCCCCGCCAGTTAACAGAGGATTGGCACAGATGCTTCGAGGACCTGCCACATACATAACACAACTATACTTACATTTCGGTGGTATCAGCTCAGTGTTGCCACAGTTTTAGGCGACTGTGTTTCTCAGGCATTAATGACGACATCGGTTTGGAACTTACACCTGGAAGCTGGAAACACCACTGCCGACTGTTGGGGACCTTCTTTCACTCTGTACAGAAACATTCGGCTCTACTGCATTTCAGGCTATGAACTAACTCAAAATTGGAACGTTTTGAGCTGAAATATTAGGCTACACAAGCAGCAGTAGCCTTTCCTGACTACTGTATCCATAAGCGCTTTTGAAAAGCTTCTCATCTGAGTTAATGAAACATGAATTACAGACATCATTTGCTGTTCTTCAGAGTGACATCCACATTGGGAATAATACCTTGGTCTGTTACCATAAAAATTGGGCTGTACACACTAGCACTCTTTATTCTAAATAGCTAATTTTTAAACTTAAATTTGTACATGCTGTATGTAATTGTTAAAGTCAGTGACGGTATTATAAATTTATAAAAATAATTCTTAATGGTTCACACACTTTTTAACTAATATATATATGCACAATGCGTTTTGGCAGCATACTGCCATCATTGGGTGCATTACACTTACACATACATTAACCTGAAATGTGATGAAAATTATTTGTTGGGCGTGCCAGTGTGGTTACGTACCAAAATTTATACACTGAAATAAACGTATCTTTCTGGACAGGGTTAATTTCAGTATGGGTTGTTACACTTTATATTAATGTACATGTATGTAAGTCTTCAGCCTTTCACGGCCGTTGTCACTTGAGTTAAAATCTTCTGGGCTGTTAGGCCACATTATATTTCCTTCTAAAATAATCGGCGTTTCGACCCCTCTGCTGGGACCTTCTTCAAGATGTTCTGGTGTCCACTACTGCTAGAACACTGTCAGACACCAGTGTCGCGTTCTCTTATAAAGGAGAGTTTTCCGGCGTTTGTGCTGGAGAAATGGGAGTATCGGTTAAAATTCTTGTGGCTACCATTGGAGGGCAATCGTCATAGGCTAATATTCCCGCGCTGATGCAGAAGAATGGGCGTTATTGGCTAAACTATTATGGATACTATTGGTGGCCCATCGTCATTGAATAGAAAAGTAGTATTCCACAGTTACGCTGGAGAAGGGTTATTGGTTGAAATTCCTCCTACTGCTATTGGTCGGTCATCATCATTGGCTAAATGCGAAACCGACATAGCAAGAGGGGGAAACTTTACCCAAAATATTATTGTCTGCTGAGGTGACTTGCAGTGCGTTGCTTGTATTGCTCGCAAACTGCGGCCGCATATTCACTTCCTTGATGGTGGGGAGCCATAATGCCAGAAGCCTATAGCCGTCCTCTCTATAGAAATTACAGGCATTCTTGGAAATTTCAACCGCTTCTCGGACCTTTCTTCTATAAATTTTAGTTTCCTTAGCCAGCACACGTACATTATTAAAATCGATGTCACGGCCACAGTTCTCATGATGTTCCGCTACTGCCGATTTTACACTTTCTTTAACCACGTGTGTCGTTCACGTTCCTTAATGCGTTCTTTACATGTTCTTCCGTTTCGCTTTTATACCCTTTGCTGGAGCCACATGTCACTTGATAGACGCCTGCATTGTGGAGGTAATCAGGCGCATCCGTTTTTCGTCGGAAAAAGTCTTTTATTTTATTTTGACTAAAGAAAGATGTCTGGCTACCATTTTTCTTTAGAATTCGACTTATGCCGGCAGTGACTCCAGAAACGAACGGTAACCTAACGGAGCGAGAAGGCGTTTCCCCATCATTCTTATTAGACTGATTAATATTCCATCTAAAAGCCATGTCGTTTGAACAACTACCATAGCCACTTGCCTTCATTGTCCTCTTTAAAAAATCCAACTCCGATTTTAGGTTCTCGTCATTGCTGATACGGAACGCACGTGAAGACAGAGTGTTGAGCACTGCTTTCTACCCAGCTGGGTGGTGATGCGAAGTGGCATATAAATACATGTTTTGTGTTGGTCGGCTTTCTATACACTCTGTGACCTAGGGTGTTATCAGATCTTCTGTATACCAGCACACCTATGAACGGGAGGTCGACCTCACTCTCAACCTCCAAGGTAAATTTCATGTTGGGGTGGATTCCATTTGAGAAATTGTGGAATGCATAAGTTCCTCTTTGCTGTGTGGCTATATAACGAATGTATCGTACACATAGCGGAGCGAACAAGAAGGCTTCAAAGGAGCACTGCCAAATGCCTGTCGCTCAAAATGTCCCATAAAAATGTCAGCTGCAATTGGCGACATGGGTGAGCCCATAGCAAGGCCGTCAGCCTGTGCATAGAATTCAAAGAAGTGAATATGCGGCCGTGGTGTGCGAGCAATACAAACGATGCGCTGCAAGTCACCTCAGCAGACAATAATATTTTGGGCAAATATTCCCCCTCTCTTGCTGTGTCCGTTTCGCATCTAACCAATGATGATGACCGACCAATAGCAGTAGGTGGAATTTCAACCAATAACCCTTCTCCAGCTTAAGTTTGGAATAGTGCCTTTCTATCCAATGACGATGGGCCACCAATAGTATCCATGATAGTTTAGCCAATAACGCCCATTCTTCTGCATCAGCTCGGGAATAGTAGCCTATGACGATGGCCCACCAGTGATAGCCACGAGAATTTTAACCGATACTCCCACTTCTCCAGCACAAAGGCGGGAAAACTCCCCCTTTATAAGAGAACACTACACTGGTCTCTGACGGTGTTCTAGCAATGGGGGACACCGAAACGTCCTGAAGACGATCCCAGCAGAGGGGTCGAAACGTCGATTATTTTAGAAGGAAATATGATGTGGCCTAACAACTCAGAACATTTTAACTTAAGTATAAACGGCCACGAAAGCCTGCATACTTACGTAAAACGCTTGTAGGGGCAAGAGGTTTATACCACTATCAGAAGACTGGAGAACCTTCACAGAAGAAGAGGTAAATTACTAAGCGATCTTGTCTTTCTCTCCCGGTGTCGTGATAGTGATGTTATTCCCAAATTCGCCAGAATTAGCCACAACGTGCAGACAGTGAAAGCCAGGAGGATCTACCAAAGGGTGAACCAATCACTTCCTCGTGAAAGAATCCAGGAAATACGCGGAGACTTGAATTATGTTAGCTCCATTTTAATTGATCTGGTTTTCACTGGTGGCAACTCTCTCACCCCAGGACTGGGATAAAGTGGACAGAATAACGTTTCATCATTCGACAATTTTTTCGGATCTCAGTGCTATGAAACAAAAAGGGTAGTACATAATGTAATACCTAACTATATACATGTAAATGTAAACAGTATGTCACCTGCAGCACAACGTGCCAAACACAAAGCTGAATTTGAGTGTCTCAAGCAAGAAATTAGATACCTACATACAAAAAAGCAGGAACTCAATGCTGAACTGTTCAAAATTTACCTGCAACTAGGAAATCACATCAGCATCATCTGCATCTCTGAAATATTTAATGATATCATGAATACAGTCAAAGAAAACACAGAAACACAAATAAAAACAAAATGGAATAAACCACAACAAAAACCAAACGCCCTCTTAAAACAAAATGAAATCATTACACATAAAAATAGAAAGCAAACAAACCACACATTCCACAGACGTTTGGTGAACCTTACTGACATACAACTAACTAACCAAGAAATAAATTTTCTAGAAAAAGGCTCAAAATACAATGTCAACACACACATTACACATAAGAGAGTGGAGAATCTTATAACAGAAAGTGAATACATCATAAAACAACAATAAAGAAGCAGTAACCAAAACTCCAATGCAGGTCTGACAGGGGAGTTAGCTGCAGAATAAATAAGATACATAATAAAGAAAAACAAGAACATATTGACAGGAACAAAAACTGAAGAAGAAAAACATGCAGAAAAATACAACACAAACTTAAAAACAACGAGGCACTCATTACGAGATCAAACAAGGGCAGCACCATGACAATAATAAAACAGGATGAATACAAAGACAAAACCTTAAAATTTCTGGAAGACAAGAACATAACAAAGCTAACCAGAGACCCAATGCAAAGATACCAGAAAACATACAAACACTTCTAAAAAATATCTCACACATATTCATAAAACAGAAGGCGAAATGGCTGAAACAAAAGAACCCCCAAGCACTCACACTGAACAGCCTACTAAAGCTCCACAAGGAGGGCATTCCGATGTGCCCCATTATCAATTTCAGAAGTGCACCCACATATCACTTAGACAGAGAAATGCACACATACTTACAGATACATTACATATACATAAATAACAGAAGCATACACTACACTGAAGAGCTGATACAAAAAAATGACAGACATCAATGTACCCACAACAGTCACACTCACATAATTTGACATCACATCCATGTACACCAATATCCCCACCACAGAAACCATCAACATCAAACAACAATTGGAAGAACAGGCAGAAATTCCCAAACCCCACATAAAAGAAATAGCTAGCATTCTAAAACTAATCACAGAGCAAAACTATTTCTCATTTGACAATCAGTTCTACTCACAAGAGGACGGACTTCCAATGGGGTCACCAATCAGTAAACTTATAGCCAACATTTTTCTTAATCACAGAGAAAATAAAATATTTGAAACAATAGTAGGACCCAAACAATACTTCATAATATACTGATATCATTATGTAGATGTCGTCATATGTCTTCTAGATGAAACATCCAGTCGCATCCAACAACTCCACAGTGATATGAACAAAGTCCACCCAAAAATAACATTCAACTTAGAAACATAAAACAACAAAATTTTAAATTTCCTTGACCTCACAATACACAGACACAACAACCTACACCAATTATCTGTATTCAGAAAAGTAACCACCACCAGCACAGCCATTCACAAACATCCCAATCATCTGACTACATACAAACTAGCTCGTTTCCAATATATGCTACACAGACTGAACAAAACTCCACTCACTGAAAGCAACTATAACGATGAATTACAGACACTCACACAAATAGCTGTAGAGAATGGATATGACACAAACACTACTGATAAACTGAACCACAAAATTAAAACAAAATTAAAAAAGACACCCAACACACAAAAGTCTTCTCACCAACTTGCAAACACTCACAACACACAAACGAACACACATGAACGAGAAACATCCACAACAACAAAGAAGAGGTTCACTCTCGTCGACGAGAACAAAGCAGCCCACAGAATAGGCAATATACTCAAAAAACATGGGATAAAAATAGCCTACAGGACAGACAACTCAACACAGAGGAGACTAAGGACAACCAACACAAGCACAGACAAACACTTCTGATATTTACCAATTAACGTGTCAGGACAGCAAATCCGTTTATATAGGACAGACAAGCAGAAACTTTAATACCAGATACGCAGAACACAGAAGAGCATTAAAAAGTAACAGCTGTCATTCCACATTTTCTGAACACCATTGGATAATAAACACAGCCCAACAGACATCAACACTGATTTGAAAATTCTCAAATGCAGCATCAGCCCCCCCCCCCCCCCCACAAAAACCAATAATTGAAGAAAATTATCAAATACAAAAAGTCATAGTTGAAGGAAAGCAAGTGATAAAAGAATACACAGCTCTATGCAACAGAACTCTTCTCTGCCCTGTAGAACTCCCCCTCCCCCTCCCCCCCCCCCACATGTAACACAGACACATACATACATACAAACATACATACCTACACAGACGCACACACGCACGCACAACACACTCACACACCTCTGTGAAATTCAAACCAACCGTCAGTGACATCTTCAACTGTTCCACTGTCTGGCATCTTATTTTCACACCTTCTACTGTTCCACTGTCCGCCATTTTGTTATTACAGCTGGTAAACAGTGACAGTGACAGTGTCAACTCAATATATAGAACTTGACAATGAAGAAGATGACGAAAAAAGACACCATAAGTGAAACGTAACGTAAATAGATACACACACACACACACACAAAACGTTTCACATGAATTATTAATCTCAGGCATAGCCATAACAGTTTAGAAATCGTAATTTTTGCGTAAATATTTAGCTTACATTAGGTTGTGTATAGTTGCAGGTGACAAATTATGAAGAAAAACAGTCATTGTAAAAACGTAATACAGCAGGAAAACCACACCATATGGTAAAAGGTACGAATAAACAATTTTGTGTGCTGTTCAAAAGCTTGTAATTACGATTTAGAAACTAATATTTATATGTATTTAAACACTAAAGAACATTCCTTATGTTTAACAGCCACAATAATAAAAAACACACTGATGATGCTGCAACTGCAGTGAAACATGTCTGGGACAAAAAACAAAATTGTATTTTGGTAAAGGCGGACCCCTCTCAAAAACATATGTTATTCTTTGACTCTTTTTTTTGGAATATTTTCATTTTTTTGACAGGTAACAATTGCTTGTAGTCAAATCGATCGTTTCCAAAATTATCGAAAGGATGCTGTCGACTGAAAAAAGTGCGAGAGTTATCATGTGATTGTAAAAAGTCTTTGTCTGACCGGTTTCGTATGCTGAGGTCGCGGAGAATGTTCTATATTCTTATCGGTACAATGCGTGGCGAAGTAGTGTGAGCAGTCCTGAGAAATTGTATCGTTCTTATCGTTAGACAACCGAGCATTAAGTTTATTGAGTTCTTGTTTAATTTGACGATTAATTTGCGTCTGCCCCTGGAGAAAGTTTTCAAGTGAATGAAATTCTTCAGTGTCAGTGAAGTGTAACGGTTGTTCATCTTCAGAGTGATTGTCATGATTTAATTTTAATTGCTCTGCAGTGTCGACGATTTCATAATATTCGGCTTTCAGATTGTCGTATTGGTCGTGAATTTTCGTAGTATTATCTTTAAGTGACTAACTGTACGGCATGAATACGCATTTTCTTTTGCAGAGTAGCAACAATTTCACTGGGTACCGACTTTCTAATTTATAAGTAGGGCTTTGTCTTGGCGCTGAGTTTCTCAATGGTATTAAGTTGTTCATCAACGCCTGCTTTCTGTCTGACACACGTTGAATAAGGTTGTCAGGAGCTGTAGTTAGTTCACTTAAACGAGATGTGACATTGGTAACCTCTGTTGAAATAACATTTACGCGATCTGTTAAAGCTTTGTGACTGTCTTTTAATTCATCAGAGAGTGCTTTGTGATTGTCACGGAGAGCATCTAAAGATTTTTTATGCTCTTCGAATTTGTGAGTAAGCTCATCCAAATGAGCATCCTGCGCATCAAAATGTTCCATAAGAGATTCATGATTTTTAGTACATTTATCATTAAGTTCTTGAAATAGCTTTGTAAGGGTCTCGTTGCTGTTTTTAAGATCGTCGAAATGAGTATCAATAGGAGTGGATTGTTCATCAAAACGAATGGATTGTTCATCAAAACGCTTGGATTGTTCATCAAAACTTTTCGTAAGCGTATTATTGTTTTCTTTGAGTTGCACAGGAAAACGAGTGGATTTATCCTCAAAATGTTCATTATTCTGTTTTTGTATATCACCCAGCAACTGAAACAAACGATCGAACTGAGCTTGCCACGAGAAATTCGTATTGTCGGACGTCAAATGAAGCTGTTGCGTGACAGTTCTGTCGGAAAAATTTCGTAAAGGCTGGGTGTCGGATTTTGACAAAAATAGAGAATCTTGCATATTTTATCTGTGTACACTTACTATTCTCAGAAAATAAAAGATCAGTATTACGACAAATATTATGATCGGAATGTTATGTCACAATCAAGAGTGTCTACAATGTTCGTGCAATGACTATACGTTTGCAAAGACACAGGACTTTTTATTATTACGCCAGAAAAATGGTTAATATTAGCAGCAACAGAAAGATCAGCAAAGTTATTTATTGTTGCTGTCGGTTGCACTTTGCAAATCAGATTTTTGCGTGATTTGCTGACAAACGTAATATGCAGCACGATAACAGAGAAATGTAAAACCAAATCATAAAATCACAGATGCAAAAGACAGCGTCGAAAACAATAATGTCAACGCTGAAAGGCAAAACACAGTATTAGCAAAACATGCGTTGTGGCAAAGTACAAAAATATGTCAAGTAAGACAGAGCAGTATACAATTTCTGACTGTTTCTCAAAATATTCCTACATCAGCCGTAGTGTACAAGGATATCGCCAAGTGAAAGTTGTCTCAATAAATAAAAATATAGACTGGAGTACTCTGTTTCTTATCTTAAACCTGAGCTGTGATAATAAATGAAGTGTCGTAATGTGAAAGCAAAGCTGTCATAATGAAATGGGAAGGCTTTCATACTGCAGAAGTTAGCAGTCTGACTGCAAGAATTTTCAACAGTATACATTGCCTGAATGACTTGGATATGAAACCTACATTATTTAGTTTTGCAAAAACTTGATCAGAAAAACTGTCTGTATAACGTAAGTTGGTCGTGATTGAATAAATCAAACAATCAATATATTTTCTCCTTACCTCTAAACTATGCAAATCTGGATAACGCCTTGCAGTACTGCTCTGTCTTGCGCAACGCTATGCTAAAGCTGCAAATTACTGTATCTGCACTGAGAGACTCGAGATGTGCAATGAGTTCTCTGTTAATTTCAAATAGAACATACTTGGTTGCATCATCCATTAAAGAGAACTGGTTGGTAATAAAATGAAATATGCACATAAATGACAACACTCTTGTTTGGTTTTGTGTAATGAGAACAATTGCTCAAAGCAGATTTTAAATTTAGTGAACTTCTCAACATCCAAACAATAAACTTTTCTATCTCTCAAATCTAACAACTTCCAGTACAAAACCCAGTTCGTTCGATGGCGCATAATAGTAAAAAATAATAACATCATTATTGTGTTTACCTCAAATTCCATTAGATTTTTCCATTCTGAAATCAATTTCATAGTCATGTTGATTGAAGAAAAGATAAATTTTAACTTGAATCATAATATCGCCGTAGGTTCCTCACTAGCATTGCTTAAAATTATCAGCTTAGCTCCAACACAGTTGTACTTCGACTCCACTCGCTACCAGAGCTAAACCATTGTCTGTTTTACTCAAACACAGCTAAACTTCGACTGCTCCCCTGCGACCTCGCGCAGCTCAAAGTTATTAGCTTAACTTCTGTGATACAGCTTACCACATTGCTGTTCGCTTACAGTCGATTCAGATACCAAAAATCCTCATACCAAAATTATACATGATACCTATCAAATATTGTGCGTCCAGTCAATGCAAAATACATTATTTTACGAGCCAGTATCCCTATTAAAAAGAACGCCATGGTGGTGCACTTCTCACTGACCGGCATTCTGAGAAACTTGCAGGGAGCCGTTCTGACCAAAAGATAGTACAGGATTTAGACATATCGATTTATGTTGTATCGATATTTAAAAAGATGTGATTTTATATCTCGGTTTTTTAGATCTCTTATCTACGCTAGATACGTTTCGGGAGTTGCACGCTTCTGATATGTGTTTTGAGCATGAGGTATTGTGCTTACCATAAACATTTCAGACAACAAGAATTCATTTTTCATTAAATACCAGTGCAGTAATGTGTGTGACTTTGTGTCTGTCGAGTCTACGTTACTTTTACAGAGCGTCTATCTCTTGTTTATTCAGGTACTCAATGGATAAGGGGAGGGCACATTCTGTTTCATAGTTGGGAGCAGGGAGTGGTAATTTCCACCATTCTCTTTGTAGTGCCATCACGAAACGTGTTTTTGCATCTCACAGCTATGATTTGTAATGGTACAAATGACAAAAGCATGTAAGCAAACGTTCATGAATATGCACTACAGATACATTCATGTTAAAATCTGTCGTTGATTTGTAGTACTGAATATCAAATTAAACTAAGTTCATTGTAAGACTACGAAGATTTGCCGTAGCTGGAATGGGCAACAAAGCTGCCGAAGAGAACTATAGTGTCTATGAGTCAAAAGAAGACTTTCAAAACAAATACCTCTTTCTATATGTCAATAACTTAAATATTGGCGGTATACATTGATACTATTATCAATAGCGGTTTTTTGGTGTCGAAATTTTTTGCTCATTCCTAAAAGATAGAGATCTTGCTTCTTTCAAGCTAGAAATCTATGTGCCAATTACTGCTAAAGTTTTTCCCCTTTTCTGTGAGAGAGGAGTGGCGCCATACAGACGCACAACCACGTGATCAACAAAAATTCTCTCCTGCAACGTGAGAAAGCACCTCATTGTGTGACTAAAAAAATATTTTATAGGTGTGGTGTTGAAGCTTCAACTCCAAAATTTCATGGAACTGTCTTTAGGTGAGCCTTCCCATTAGTGCAGTAAAGTTTGCGTGGAGTATTGCGGTAGACTCTGTAGTGGAGAGGGATGTAAAATTTTAGAGGGATTTGTTGAGGGAACGTAGCGGGAGACACTCGGTCAGAAGATGCGAATAAGGGACACGGACTTGTGTTGGAGAGTGAGCTCATCACTCCATGACTGACGAATTGTTACTGCCAGCAGGCCGCAGCGGACGCAGGTCTTGTGGCTCTGAACTGTCTGTCTCTTCCAGGAAGAATAGCTGGTGGTGTGGGCTATCACGGCAGGACATTGGTTAGGTGATTTCGATTCGTTTCTTTTCAGTTTTTTTAGCCAACACGACTTGATATTTTCTCTTGTAGCAGAAGGCTACATGTCCGAAAGAACAGACACCATCCACATGTAATATATATACGCCAGACGGCTTTACGATTTTCAGTGAGGAGGCCCAACAGTATCCGGATCCATGCTGGAATACAGTTAGGCTGCGAGGTAGTGGACTAATGGATCGGAAGCGTTACTCTGTAGCGTGCTGCATATGGAGATTTGGGTCAGACGGGAACGTGCTCGGATTGCCTAAATGATTATGGTGACCGCTTGCTTAAAGCGGGACTCCCGGGTTCGAGTTTCGTCCAGTGAAAATTTTCATACGTCGCCGTTGAGTTCGTTCAGTGCCCCAGTGCAGCGAAATGACGGGTATTTCTTTCGTTAGGAAGCGGGTTAGCTTGAAATTGGGACCCATCTGCAACAAATCTCGATAATTCAACAGCAGATTAGGTGTGCAGAACGTCCGCAAGGGGTGCAAGAGGGCCATTCTGTGAGGGTAGAAAAACGAATAAAAGAGGTAAGGGAATGAGTTAGATGCCTGATGATGAAATTGAAAGTCGGTTCTGTGAGGCAACAGAAAAGCTTAAGATCAGCAGTCTTGAGATAACAGGGCAATAAGTGTGAAATGCGTGTTAAGTCTATTACACTTATTGTACTTTCCAGTACCTGCAGCGGAAACTGCGGAAGTGCAACCGCTTCTCGCATTTAAACAGAGAAAAGAAGGGATAAACCAACGATAGCGCAAAAAGAGCGAGACATTGGATAATGATTATGGAGATTTTAATGCAAAGGTGGTGCAGATGTTACTGTGGCGAGAAGACGCCAATGGCGCATATGACTGTGCTTAGTTTACAGAAAAATATAAACGTGGAATAGGCAGGAATGAGGGAAGGAATGAAGACTGGGTTTAACGTCCCGTCGACATCGAGGTCATTAGAAACGGAGCACAAGCTCGGATTGTGTCAGGGAAGGGTATGGACGTTGGCCTTGCCCTTTCAAAGGAACCATTCCAGAATTTCCCTGGAATGATTTAGGGAATTCACGGAGAACCTAAATCTGTATTGCCAGACGTGGGATTGTACCCTTGTCCTCTGAATGCAAGTCCGTATGTTTAACCACTGTGCCACCTCGCTCGGTGTGGAATAGGATGTGTTGAGTATTGGGGCAAGGGGGACACGGCCCCAAAGTACCGTTAGCAAGATGGCGGCGATGACGTCATCCAAGATGGCGGCGATGACATCAGCTGATGATGTCATCCAAGATGGCATCCATGACGGCATTCAAGATGAAGGCATTTTGCGGGAAGTTTGAATTTTCGCGGGAAGATAGGTCAATTGGGCGAACTCCACTAACCTAACTCTGTCCCTCAGGAAATGGTGGGAACTTCAAATTCCATCAGGACAATGCAGCCTCTACTAACATAAGAAAAATGGTTGGAAGGAAAGGGCAGTTGGGCTACCTCCACTAGCCTAAGTCATCAGACCGCCACCTCTTCCTATGATGCCGAATTGTTTGCGATCTTGCGGGTCTTGGAGCAGATGAGATGTGTTCCCAGTCTTAAGTTTCTCATGTGTTCTGACTCCCTGAGTGTCCTTCAGACCATGCAACACTTGTACCCAGCGGATACAGTCGTCCAGAACATCCATGATGCCCTACTCCACCTGCAATGGCAGGGGAAGGAGGTTTCTTTCTGCTGGGTGTGGGGGCACATGGATATTAGGGGAAACGAACTGGTGGATGTGGCTGCCAAATATGCATGTTCCCTCCCTCACGTTGTTGGATGTGCTGTTCCCCTCCATGCTGTTACCTCCCTTTTGCGTTTTCGTATTATGAGTCAATGGGAAGAGGAGTGGCTGGCAGTCAGTGAAAATAAGCTGCGTCTGGTCAAGGCCACCAAGCGGCCATGGCGTACGTCCTACCAGTCATGCAGGTGGGATGAGGTTCTCCTCACTTGCCTCCACATCGAGCACGGTCCCTTAACGCATGGTTTTTTTATTCCGGCGGGAGGCCCCCCCAATCTGTAGTGCTTGTGGAGTCCAGATTACTGTCCGCCACATTTTACTTGACTGTCTTTAATTCTCTGATCAGAGGGCGGTGGTTTCCTTGCCACCGGATTTGCCCTCTATTTTGCAAGACGACGCAACGACTGTGGTTAAGGTCTTATGGTTTTGTGTCGTGTCCAATTTGTTGCCTCAGATTTTAGGGAGAGGATTTTAATGTACTGCTGGGTGACTGGCTCACCCAGGTTTTAGGTAAGAGGTCCGCCAATCGCGATCACCTACTTGTTTCACTTCGATTTCTGTTCTCTTTTTCTTGTGTTTCCTTTCCTTTTCAGTGCGTTTCTTCTCCTCTTGTTTTGCCTCTGTATGTGAGGATTTGGAACTGCATCAGGTCTGTGACTTTTAGCTGTTCTCCTTGTTCACTCTCCGCCTTCGTCCCTTCACTGCATGTGTTACTGTTTCTACGCATTTGGACGCTGATGACCACACTGTTTAGCACCCGAAAACCTAAAATCACACACACACACACACCTCTTCCTAGGGATTGGTGGGAAGTCTGAAGTCTGAATTTTGGTGATAAAGAAAGGTCAATCGGGCTATCTCTACTAATCTAAGAAAATGGCAGGAAAGATGGGCACTTGGGCTACTTCCACTAACATAAGTGTCCCGGCCACCACCTCGTCCTAGGAATTGGTGGGCAGAGGACTCGACCTGTGCTGGACATAAGTCTTCATTTTGCATGCACCAGTCTTTATATAAGCAATTTGATACAGTACACCCATCAACTGTGTTCACCATGAGGTCCAGACTCCAACTGACCTAGTACACAGTACCACCACCAGAGAGCACTTTCATCCAAGACATAAGCCAAGATGGTGGTCATGACGTCAGCCGATGACGCAAGTACCGTTCTCCAAGATGGTGGGAAACAGTGTGTTCTCCATGATGTCGGGAACTAGTACACAATACTGCCACCAGAGGGTGCTGTCGCCCATTCTGTGACATAATCCAAGATGGCAGGGGGAAAATTGCAGAAAACAGTGTGGTCACCATGAGGTCTGGCCCTAGTACACAGTACCCTCACCAGAGGGTGCTGTCATCTGTTCCATGACATAACACAGGATGACTGTCTGGAGGGGTAAATGACAGCCTGTGCTAGGCTGTTGGAGAGAGGAAGGAGTATACTTCACTTATTTTGGAACAATTTATTTAGGGATGGATTTTGAGAGACAGTTTATTTATCACACTTATGAAAAACACACGCTCTAACATGCTTTGTGTCACGCCACACATTCCACAGACCTGTAAAGTACTCTTAAATTACCAATATAATTTCAGTACAGACATGCAAACTCCTCCTAAATAATGCAGTACAGAGATGTGCAGACACGAAATCAACTTGTAAACTGTCCAAATAATGCATAGCACAGCCTACAGACCAGCTCGCAAACTAATGCAACAGACATGCATAGAATGTATGAAGCCACCGCCTGCCACCCCGTGTCCACTGGGTGGCACAGAAGGCTACCACACACGCTCCCAAATACGTGTTCACCTAGGCACCATTGCTGATGGGACCAGACAGGAGTGAAGACCTATTTGCAGAGCACGTCCCATCGCCACGAGCCACCGCTACACGCAAGCCAGCATGAGCCATCACTCCCACTCTGCTGCCGAAGGCATGTGAAAGTTCTTAGAGCGTTGTACTGACATCACATGTCTATCTAAATAAGCGTCAAGTCATTCTCTGGACCACGGGCATGTGTTCACCATTGCTGGCGCAATGATGCATAGCTGAGGTGTGGGTCCAGTGGGAGCACCGTTCGCCATTGTTTTCTGCAGACGAGACTTTCAGCGGTAAAATTATTTTGTGCAGATCGCTAAATTCCACTGACAGGTAAACCCTCAAAAGTTGTCTACAAATCATCAAATACATACGAGACTCACAAGGATATTGGAAGCCAGGAACATGTTTACCAGTGTAACTACAATTCAATATTACGATTGCTGCTACAGTCTGACACCAATCGATGTGCAGGAAACGTCTCCTCTTGACAGCTGTGGTTCTGGAACGAATACCAATATCTATAGCGTACATAATTTTCCACATAAAAAATCTCTCTCATACCCTCGTGGATATCAATGTGCTGAATCTATCCGTCCCTCACGATGGGACACACACTCATCTTCTCTGATCATGCTGCAACATAAGCCACAGTAATTTTACACTGCAATATATACACATTTTACACAAACAGTGCAGTTATCTTTAATAACTATACAGCACCCGAAAAAATTATGGTTTGCCTATACCCACACCAGTTATATGTCTCGATTCTCCATAGTCCTAGTAAATTATCTGACAAAGTCTTACAATCAGCGCTTCTGGAAGGTGCTGCATCCTGCCAAGATTCTCTCAAACAAGTGTTATGAAGGACAGTCGTCTGGCACTATACGTGATAAAGAATAACGCACCTGCCGACGTAATGCTTGGAAAGACATCACCAACGCAGGTTGGTGTACTGTGATCATCATCACTATCGATAGAACAACAAGGAAAATGCGAATTCGTTCTTCATCGTGATAATAACGTGGTAACCCGCCCATCATGTGTTACCCCTCCTGCTTTGAACATACACAAACGTCTCACCACTATGTAGAGACTCCTATATCCCAGCACAAAGGATGTCGCGCGAATGAATGGGGGATTATGATTGGCTCTTATCGAATTTATCCGCCGAATTACTGATGCCGCCGGTGTGGAAACATCGTCCGCCTTTCTTTTTGTTTCTTTCTGCAGACGAGACGTTTAGCGGCAAAAAACTATTTTACAATGAACGCCATACTGCACCGACAACAAAACCTTGGAAAGTGCCTTACCTATCGTCAAATACGGAAAGACTCTTACTGAATTACGCTGCTCTCCCACTGAGGACAGGAGCTTGAATATTACAGCGTGTAACCGATTGCCAACCCAGGAACACTGTGTGCCGTGTCGATGTAGTAAACATGCAATTCGTATCTTATACCACACAAAATCAGCTCTCTTACATCATACATACATATACCTTGAAGACAGACAGCACTGTATATACCCCTCACAGCACTAGATATTTCCCTGAGAGGTCGGCAGACATCCACTCCCGATGAGTGACCAGAGCGCCCTCAGTGGACCAGAATTACTCTCAGAACTGTTCTACAAATTCGGGCTCGTTCCCCATTGGCACAAACGCGTTACTGTTTCTGGCCGGACCTGATTGCTTGCTTGCTCTTCTACACCCATCTCCAGACTCTGGGATTACAAGAAGTATTTACACATGGTTTGCCATAATACTATACCATTTTCGATATCAAGCATACAGCAGTATCCTACCAATTTCTCGTGTAACATAATTCGGAAGATATAGGCTTGAAATTATTTCTCTACAAACCTGAAACTTTACCTACGTGGGACGAGCTGTAAACCACTGACTAACTAGAAACTTGTCACGTCTGAGAAGGCATTAACGCAGAAAGAAAAGAGAGAAAACTGATATTTCCACTTGCGAATGACAATGTCAGTAATGTAGTAGATTCCAGTTCATCCCTATAATTTACAAAGTCACCTAATGTGTTTCTCATGTCTAGAGAACTGGCAAACATGCCTTCCACATGCTAGATGCACACACCACAATCGATCTTCTCTCAACTACATAAATCTGCGAAATGTGCAGAAGCAATCAACTGAACAATTTACATCAGAGGGAATAATGGTCCAGTGTAAACACTCCTCCATTTTCAATCTTTTCAAATTTCCACGCGATCACGAAAGCTATCCAACACATACTAAGTATTAGTTCACTATTCTGCTGTCTCCATTCGGACGGCCTCTGTCGTTAGCTGGAAATGCGAGTCATTCCCACCAAAGGCCATGCATAGACGGAATCATCCTACGACATCGGTCACATACATGTTTTATCATTGTACTTACAATTAAATGTTACGATCGCGGTCTCAATTGAACGACATCCGACAATGAGCGACGTATCGGAAATACACCTTGCTAACGGCTGTGGCTTTGGAAATAGAAATGTGTGTACCATTCTTATGATGTGATATACTCTTTCCTTTGCTATCACAGTATTCCGCAGTCATCTCCTTTGCAAAGGTCGGAACACAAACACATACTTTATAAGTCTGATGCTCAAGGTGAACCTATCATGCAGTCCCAACTACTACCATGTATAATACTCGGCCAATAAATGATTCCAGACGATACGAAATAATACTGAGAGAATGCACACAAGTATCCATGTTGAAAGCTATACTGGCTTTATAAATTGAGATATGGCACTACCTCCGAATGAATTGGTTTTTCCGGACAAATACTGAGGTGGTGATCGCCGGAGTGTTTATTATCACACCAGCAGTGGGGTTACACGTCGTCAACTGTGCACCCTCGTAATAAAATTATGAAATTTTGAAAGTGATTCGGCTAAGGAGCGTGGTATGAACCCGCTATCTGCAACTCCCTCACGCTGCTGGATACTTCTTCATTATGTATAACGTATTTTGTCTTGATACCATGTCAGAGGTTCTGCAATATATCCACTGAGTTACAGGCGATGACGGATTGAGAAGGATCACAAACAGTAGTAGATGGTGTGCTGACTGAGGTCGTAAGAAATGTACACTAGCTTTTCAGATCTCTAGAGTTACACTTTCCGCTAGAAATGATGTCAATCATTTGGAATCAGGTCTCTCCATTCAACCACATACCTGCGCTGGATCACAGCCACAAGTGAATCATACACTCCTGGAAATTGAAATAAGAACACCGTGAAGTCATTGTCCCAGGAAGGGGAAACTTTATTGACACATTCCTGGGGTCAGATACATCACATGATCACACTGACAGAACCACAGGCACATAGACACAGGCAACAGAGCATGCACAATGTCGGCACTAGTACAGTGTATATCCACCTTTCGCAGCAATGCAGGCTGCTATTCTCCCATGGAGACGATCGTAGAGATGCTGGATGTAGTCCTGTGGAACGGCTTGCCATGCCATTTCCGCCTGGCGCCTCAGTTGGACCAGCGTTCGTGCTGGACGTGCAGACCGCGTGAGACGACGCTTCATCCAGTCCCAAACATGCTCAATGGCGGACAGATCCGGAGATCTTGCTGGCCAGGGTAGTTGACTTACACCTTCTAGAGCACGTTGGGCGGCACGGGATACATGCGGACGTGCATTGTCCTGTTGGAACAGCAAGTTCCCTTGCCGGTCTAGGAATGGTAGAACGATGGGTTCGATGACGGTTTGGATGTACCGTGCACTATTCAGTGTCCCCTCGACGATCACCAGTGGTGTACGGCCAGTGTAGGAGATCGCTCCCCACACCATGATGCCGGGTGTTGGCCCTGTGTGCCTCGGTCGTATGCAGTCCTGATTGTGGCGCTCACCTGCACGGCGCCAAACACGCATACGACCATCATTGGCACCAAGGCAGAAGTGACTCTCATAGCTGAAGACGACGCGTCTCCATTCGTCCCTCCATTCACGCCTGTCGCGACACCACTGGAGGCGGGCTGCACGATGTTGGGGCGTGAGCGGAAGACGGCCTAACGGTGTGCGGGACCGTAGCCCAGCTTCATGGAGACGGTTGCGAATGGTCCTCGCCGATACCCCAGGAACAACAGTGTCCCTAATTTGCTGGGAAGTGGCGGTGCGGTCCCCTACGGCACTGCGTAGGATCCTACGGTCTTGGCGTGCATCCGTGCGTCGCTGCGGTCCGGTCCCAGGTCGACGGGCACGTGCACCTTCCGCCGACCACTGGCGACAACATCGATGTACTGTGGAGACCTCACGCCCCACGTGTTGAGCAATTCGGCGGTACGTCCACCCGGCCTCCCGCATGCCCACTATACGCCCTCGCTCAAAGTCCGTCAACTGCACATACGGTTCACGTCCACGCTGTCGCGGCATGCTACCAGTGTTAAAGACTGCGATGGAGCTCCGTATGCCACGGCAAACTGGCTGACACTGACGGCGGCGGTGCACAAATGCTGCGCAGCTAGCGCCATTCGACGGCCAACACCGCGGTTCCTGGTGTGTCCGCTGTGCCGTGCGTGTGATCATTGCTTGTACAGCCCTCTCGCAGTGTCCGGAGCAAGTATGGTGGGTCTGACACACCGGTGTCAATGTGTTCTTTTTTCCATTTTCAGGAGTGTATTTCTTGCACTCTCATGTCTCAAAACGAGTCACCTTTTTCGAACCTATCTGCTGTAGTAAAATTCCAGTGTGGCTTTAGTCAGTCCCTACGCCTGCTGCAACTGCTCCCATTTCTGCAGCTTTGCGCGTCTGATCATTCCAATTTAAGTCAGAACTGAACAGAAGTCGGAGAAAGCCATATCCAGCATCTTCTGCAACCCATGTAGAAACATAACGATCTGAGTTAGTACAACAGGACTGTATTTTGACCATTAGGTGGAAATGCGCGCATTGTGGTACGTCTCCAAACTAGATACAGATACTAAAGTCCGAAGCAGATCTGCATCCATTCACATCTATCAGCCCAACATGCTATCATTGTTATTCTGTACCATCCTACAGAGAAAAATTACGAACTATAAAAGCTCCACTAACTGCATCCAATATAGACCTCACCTAGGCACCGATGATGGCGCGATGATACATAGCTGCAGTGGGGGTCCAGTGCGGAGAGAGAGATGTTGCAATGCTTCGCAGAATAGCAAAGGATGTGTTCCACCTAGAAATCCTAATGGAACAGTCCATCGGCCACTGAAAGCACCCGTCAAACTGCTGCTACTGCCAGTGTGGAACCATCCTATTAAATATACAGGTATTGATGCACTGCAGAGGCCAGTTTTAAAGTTTCATCACCTGTACTGTAGAACGATGATCGTATCCTGTGGGCTATACTGTAAATCACAAGAGACCCTCCCTGTGCCCCTGTCTCATTGTTTGAAACATTATTTTTTCCTGCTATAGCACGCTTTGTACACCGCTATACATTTTGTGTTCCTACCATGACTTCGAGGTCTGTGTCAGGTTCTAAACTGATTTTAAGACATTCTGATCCATGGCCTCTCACAGACAACTAGATGTCGCACGGTGTATTGGTCGTATTGTGGAGAGTTTCCAAACTGCAGTCCTAAGGTGATCCACGAGCTCAACATTTAAACTGGACTGTGATGGGCGGGGTGCCACTTTATTATCGCGAGGAAAAACGAATTCGCATTTTCCTTGTTGTTCTATCGATAGTGATGATGATCACAGTACACCAACCTGTATCAGTGATGTCTTTCCAAGCATTATGTCTGCAGGTGCAGTATTCATTGTCACACATAGTGCCAGACGACTGTCCTTCATAACAATTGTTTGAGAGAATCTTGGCAGGATGCAGCACTTTGTCAGATAATTTCCTAGGACTACGGAGAATCGAGACATTTAGCTGGTGTGAGTATAGGCAAACCATAATTTTTTCGGGTGCTGTACGGATATAAAAGATAACTGCACTGTTTGTGACAAATGTGTATATATTGCAGTGTTCAGTTACTGTGGCCTATGTTGCGGCATGATCAGAGAAGATGAGTGTGTCCTATCGTGAGGGATGGATCGATCTAGCACATCGATAACCGCGAGGGTATGAGAGAGATTTTTTATGTGGAAAATTATGTATGCTATAGATACTGAGGTTCATTCCAGAACCACAGCTGTCAAGAGGAGACATTACCTGTGCATCGATCGGTGTCAGATTGTAGCAGCAATCGTAATATTTAACTGTAGTTATACTGGTTAATATGTTCCTGGTGGAGGATGATTTGGCGCTTCTTTAGATAGACATGTGATGT
Organism: Schistocerca americana; assembly: GCF_021461395.2. Taxonomy (NCBI): domain Eukaryota; kingdom Metazoa; phylum Arthropoda; class Insecta; order Orthoptera; family Acrididae; genus Schistocerca; species Schistocerca americana. The sequence continues at coordinate 529,732,492 of NC_060124.1, forward strand.
CAGTATAACACTCTTAGAACTTTCACATGCCATTTGCAGTGGAGTGGGAGTGATGGCTCATGCTGGCTTGCTTCTGGTGGTGGCTTGCAGTGACAGGACATACTCTGCAAATAGGTCTTCGCTCCTGTCAGCAACGGTGCCTAGGTGAACACGTATTTCGATAGGATTTTCTCAGCTGTCAGGTATGAAAGGGATGTCACTGCCTCATGCTTGCAGGACACGAATGGGCACCTGTGAGTGGCTTGGCAGCTGCCGGTGCATCCCTAATTTTGGGAGCATGTGTGGTAGCCTTCTATGTGACCCAGTGGATAGAGGGCGGTGGACGGTGCCTGCATACGTTGTTTGCATGTCTGTTGCATTGTTTTGCGAGCTGGTCTGTAGGCTGTGCTATGCATTATTTGGACAGTTTACAAGTTGATTTCGTGTCTGCACGTCTGTGTACTGCATTACATAGGAGGAGTTTACATGTCTGTACTGAAATTATTTCGTTAATTCAGGACTTATTTGTATGTCTGCAGAGCGTTATTTAGGAGCAGTTTACAGGTCTGTTGGCTGTGTGGCATGACCCCAAGCAAGTCAGAGTATGTCTTTTGCATCAGTGTGACAATATACTATCTCTCAAAATCCATCCATAAATTAATTGTTCCAAAATTAATAAAGTAGACTCCTTCCTCTCTCCAGTAGCCCAGTGTCGGCTGAGTTATTTCCACCTCGAGACAGTCATCTTTGGTTATGTCACGGAACAGAGGACAGAGCCCTCTGGTGACAGTACTGTGTACTAGGTCCAGACCTTGTGGTGACCACACTGTTTTCCGCCATTTTCCCGCCGCCATCTTGGATTACATTGCATAATGGACGACAGTGCCCTCTGGTGGCAGTACTGTGTACTAGGTCCAGACCTCATGGCGAACACACTTGATGTGTGTGCTGTATCAAATTGTTTAAATAAAGACCGCTGCATGCAAAATAAAGACTTATGTCTAGCACAGGTTGAGTCCTCTGCCCACCATTTCCTAGGATGAGGTGGTGCTCAGGTGACTTACATTAGTGGAGGTAGCCCAAGTGCCCTTTCTTTCCCGCCATTTTCTTAGGTTAGTAGAGATAGCCTGATTGACTTTTCGTACCGCCAAAATGCAGACTTCCCACCACACCCAGGAAGAGATGGCAGTTGGATGACTTAGGTTAGTGGGGGTAGCCCAACTGCCCTTTCCTTCCAACCATTTTTCTTATGTAAGTAGAGGCTGCGTTGTCCTGATGGAGTTTGAAGTTCCTGCCATTTTCTGGTGGATGGGGTTACGTTTGTGGAGGTAGCCCTATTGACCTATCTTCCTGCCAAAATTCGAACTCACCGCCAACAGCCGCCATATTCAATGACGTCATGGTCTTCAGCTTGGAAGATGTCATCAGCTAACGTCATCGCCGCCATTTTGGATGGCATAATCGTCACAGAACTTTTGGGGCACTGTGTGGGGCAGAGGAGGGTTTGTCCCAAAACTGCATTGGCCTAGAAAGAAACCTTGTATGGGAATGTTCTCACGCCTCATCCGAACATAAGCATAAGAATGGCATAAGAAATGAATCTCTTGGCTACAAGCACTTGTTTTTGGTGTGTAAATTTCAAGTTTTTAAGGGGAATGGGTATGCACTGCACCAGCAGGCTTAGATTTAACATTTCGACCACTCTGTGCCTCCTAAGTGACGACTAAGACATTATGTGGAATTTGCATGTGCTTACCTCAAGGGCGAAACTTTGACACAAATGTGACCACTAGTGTGTACGGGATCAGAGGACTCATTCTTGTGTGATTATTGGTCTAGAGCAGCGCAAGATAGATCCATACACGATATAGTAGAGAGCTGGAACCTAGAAGGGTTATAACACTCGTTTTTGCTACCGCTGAAGTTGTGTATGTGCAACACAAAAAAATGGTGGGTTGGTTTGGGGAAGGAGACCAGACAGCGTGGTCATCGGTCTCATCGGATTAGGGAAGGATTGGGAAGGAAGTCGGGCGTGCCCTTTCAGAGGAACCATTCCGGCATTTGCCTGGAGTGATTTAGGGAAATCACGGAAAACCTACATCAGGATGGCCGGACGCGGGATTGAACCGTCGTCCTCCCGAATGCGAGTCCAGTGTCTAACCACTGCGCCACCCCGCTCGGTCTCACAAAAAAATGGCTCTGAGCAATATGCGACTTAACTTCTGAGGTCATCAGTCGCCTAGAACTTAGAACTAATTAAACCTAACTAACCTAAGGACATCACACACATCCATGCCCGAGACAGGATTCGAACCTGCGACCGCAGCGGTCGCTCGCTTCCTGACTGTAGCGCCTAGAACCGCACGGCCACTCTGGCCGGCTGTGCAACACAGTTTATTACTTTTAAGGTATATGTTTTTATCTTATGTGACTACAGAAATTGTATTTTTCTGTTTTCATGTAACGGCTGGTCACGAGCGGGATGTGTGACACCTTTCAAGATGGGCCACGCTGCCGAATATCAGGTCACAAACTGTAGCGTGCCAAAGACATCATCCAACAGAGCAACGATTATGTTTTGTCCCTGCTTTTCCCGTAAGACTTTGATCGTGAATTCGTAACTTTTTCTCCAGAATGAAATTTTCACTCTCCAGCGGAGTGTGCGCTGATATGAAACTTCCTGGCGGATTAAAACGTATGACGGACCGAGACCCGAGCACGGGGCCTTCGAGTCTCGAAGGTCCCAAGTTCGAGTCTCTGTCCATCACACGTTCTAATCTGCTAGAAAGTTTCATATCAGCACAAATTCCGCTCCAGAGAGCAAGTTTCATTCTGGAAACATCGCTCAGGGCTGTGGCTAAGGCATGTCTCCCCAAAATCCTTTCTTCCAGGGGTGCTAGTTCTGCTACTACTGCAGGAGAGCTTCTGTGAAGTTTGGAAGGCAGGCGACAGGTACTGGCAGAAGTAAAACTGTGAGGATGGGTTGTGAGTTTAGTACTTTATGTTACGAGGGTGAGCCAAATTAAAATCTTAAATTAAAAAAAAAAAAATTATTTATTGTGCAGAAGTGGTACAAAGCTGTATCACTTTTCAACAAAAGCTCCCTCACGCTCAATGCAAGTCCTCCATCGCTTACAAAGTGCATAAATTCCTTAGAAAAAAATTCTTTTGGTAGTCCGAACAACCACTAATGCAACGTGTGGCGTACCTCTTCATCAGAATGGAACTTCTTTCCTCCTATTGCGTCTTTGAGTGGTCCAGACATATGGAAATCACTTGGGGCAAGGTCTGTTGAATATGGTGGATGAGGAAGACATTCAAAATGCAGGTCTGTGATGGTTGCAACTGCTGTACGGGCATTGTCGGGCCTTGCACTGTCATGCTGCATCAGGACACCTGCTGACAGCAATCCACGTCGCTTTGATTCGATTCCAGGCCACAGATGATTTTTTAGGAGATCTGTGTATGATGCACTGGTGACAGTGGTCCCTCTAGGAATGTAATGCTCCAAAATGACGTCTTTTTCGTCCCAAAAGAGAGTCAGCATAACCTTCCCTGCTGATGGTTCTGTTCGAAACTTCTTTGGTTTTGGTGATGAGGAATGGCGCCATTCCTTGCTCGCTCTCTTCGTTTCCGGTTGGTGGAAGTGAACCCAGGTTTCGTCCCCAGTAACGATTCTTGCAAGGAAGCCATCACCTTGTCTTTCAAAGCGCCGAAGAAGTTCTTCACAAGTATCAACACGTCGCTCTCTCATTTCAGGAGTCAGCTGCCGTGGCATCCATCTTACAGACACTTTTTGAAACTGGAGCACATCATGCACAATGTGAAGTGCTGATCCATGATTAATCTGTAAACATGCTGCAATGGCATTTAGTTTCACTCGGCTGTTTTCCTTCACTATGGCTTCAACTGCTGCAATGGTCCGCGGAGTCACAACTTGTTGTGCCTGACCTGGACGGGGAGCATCTTCCACTGAAGTCACACCATTTGCGAACTTCCTACTCCATTCGTAGACTTGCTGCTGTGACAAATATGCATCACCGTACTGAACCTTCATTCCTCGATGAATTTCAATAGGTTTCACACCTTCACTAGGTAAAAACGTAATAACAGAACGCTGTTCTTCCCTGGTGCAAGCCGCAAGTGGGGCGGCCATCTTCATACTGATACTGCGACGGTATGTTATCATCTGCACTATGCTGCCACCTACAGGCCATTCTGAACGCTGTTTGTAGTACGCTTATCAACTTACAGGATAACGGCACGAAATTTCGATTTGTTGTTACAAATTTAAGGTTTTCATTTGACTCACCCTCGTATTAATAGAACTGGCTCACTTTCGTTCAGTTATTATCGAGGTGTTGTTGAGACTTTGTCAGTTTAACTTCGCAGGGAATAAAAGTTAAAGGTTAGCCAGAATCGTTGATGTTTACTAACATCAAGTCACCCAACATCTGATCAAAAATATCCGGACACTTCAGTGTAAAGTGGGATTGACCACTAGATGTCATGAGATCTGGCCCACCAGTATAAAAACGGACACTGAGTATTGTGTGTCAGCAGAGAAACATTAACAGCAGAATGCATCGCTCAGGACAGTTTAGTGATTTCGAACGGGGACCAGTCATTGAATGTCACCTGAGTAACAAATCCATCAAGGACACTTCAGTTCCTCAAGCTGCCAACTGTTGGTCATATGACTGTGAAGTGCCAATTGGAAGGAACAACCGCAACTAAAGTTATACCATGCGTACTTTAGATACTGACGCGGAGGGATCGTCGAGCATTTCGGATAATGGTTTGAAACACGTATGTATTCAGTAGCAGCGATGGCGAGGCATGACAGAATCTCTGACCGGAGAGTTATTTATCGTTGCTAGTCTGCGCTTGACCGCGCGTGAGTGCAGTTGTTGTACGTAGCGAGTCGCGAGAGCATGTAGTAGTAAGTAGCTAGTAGGCAGTTGCGAGTCGGAGTTGTGTGTGAGGAGTCGGCGGGCGTCGACATGGGTCTCTGGTCACGATTCAGAACGAGGTATATTGTTAAATGAGGTAATGAAGCAGCATTGCGCACATCTGATAATGAAATGTATGTTAATTGTAATTAATTTGTTCAAGAAATGCCCCAATAATAATTTTGTTTTCAAAGCAATCGTTTTTAAGAAAAGAATCATTACAATTGAAACAATATTTCCTATGCTTTTCCTCCCAGAATCAATTTATCAGATTAATTATTGCACAGGGCCTAAGGTCAGCGATGCTGCCCTATTATTGTGGGTTTAATGATTAATGTTCATTTCTCAATTTTTGTGTCGAGTTTACATTTGGGTCATTATTATTCTATACTTTTTGTGGGGACCAAACATTTGGCTCCATTTTCATTTTTTTATTATATTGTCTTTTCAAAATTCTGCGGGGAGGTTACAGGTTGTAAAAAAAAGCGCATGAAATTAGAGGAAAGAATCACTTGTGAGTTTTAAAGTGCTGCCAGTTGTACAATTAGCACAATGGCTGTGCGTAAGAAATCGTTTTTCCCTCGCTTTATCTGTGAGTGGAGTGGAAAAGCAAACGACTAGTTGTGGTACAAGGTACCCTCCGCCGTGCACCGTACGGTGGCTTGCGGAGTATGTATGTAGATGTAGATGTAGAAGACGAATGAGGTGCAACAGTTGAGCACCTCCTCATAATTTATACATTTCTGTACTGTATGATAAGAGACACTTGAGGTGTTATAAGGAGCAATGCCAGTGGATGACTGGAAGCTAGTGATATGGTGTGATGAACCGCGCTGTACCCTGCAGCAGTCTGACAGAAGTGTTTGGTTTTGGCGAAACCCTGGAGAATGTTATCTGCCATCATGTTTAGTGTAGACGGTTAAGTGTGGAGGAGGTGGCGTTACGGAATGGGGGTGTTTTTCACGTTTAGGTTGTTGTCCCCTTTTGCGCTTAAGAAAACACTTGATGTGGACGGATATGAACACATTCTACAGCACTATGTACTGGGTACAGTAGAGTAACAGACGATGATTCTTTGTGTCAGCACCATGTAATAAAGCAGCATCTATGAGGCAATCGTTTGTGAACAGTAACAATCCTGAAATGGAGTGGCTTGCCCAGAGTTCCGACCTGAAGCTAATGGGTCAGCTTTGGGTCGAGTTAGTACGTCGACTTCACTCCATACCCCAGGGTCTCTGATTTCGGCTCTTGAGAAAGAGCTGGTTACCATTTCTCCACAGACATTGAAACACCTCACTGAAAGTGACTTCAAGCCGTCACAAAGGTGAAGAGTGGGCACATTCATTATTAACGTCCACAAATGTGTTCGGATATTTTTGATCAGATAGTGCATTTTAATGGAAAGTAATGTACTGATTTATTAAATGTCCATCGATGTATTTTATTTTTACAAATTGAGAAGACAGATACACTAGTTGCAGAGTATTTTAAGCAGAAAGTAATAGTTTTTAGAAGAGTTGACATTTTAGGCGAGAGAAGAATTTGATTATTACGGCAGTTTAACGAAAGCTATCGACGATGTACAGGGCATCCTACATAAAACCGGCGCCCCTCACGTACCGGTTAACTACCTCTAGTCGAACTGCTTGTGAAGTGATGTCGTGTCCTGACATAGGTGGGAGAGGGAAAAGGGGGTTGCTGGTCAGTCTGCGCTCCAGAGCGGTACAGAGCAGAAGGACAATTCACAGTGAAGGCATTTGATTGTTTTCTTCTATCTGAGCCAACACTGATACAGGCATTTTCTAGAAATGCAGGTGGAAAGACTCGGTAGGGAACTCGTTGTGGAGACTCTTGGACAAACAGGGTTTTGAAATAATTGTTTATTCCAGACAGAACTAACTAATACACTGGAGGCTAGTTCTAGGGTTAGGAAAAGCATGAATAACACAGTTACAACGGAAGCCAGTGCAGAAGTCCCAGGAGTGGACGCTAACCACAGTGGCAAACACTAGCAGCATCTTAAGGTAGCCGGCCAGGGTGACCGAGCGGTTCTAGGCGCTACAGTCTGGAACCGCGCGGCCGCTACGGTCGCAGGTTCGAATCCTGCCTAGGGCACGGATGTGTGTGATGTCCTTAGGTTAGTTAGGTTTAAGTAGTTCTAAGTTCTAGGGGACTGATGACCTCAGAAGTTAAGTTCCATAGTGCTCAGAGCCATTTCAACCATCTTAAGGGAACAACTTAGTTGCAGAACAAAACATAATGAATGTGAGACTGTTCACTGAGGCACTCGAAGTGAGAGAGAGAGAGCAGACTTACGCGGAGATGGGCCGAGGCTGGAGTCGACGGACGCGGATTCGGCGCCCAGATCGTCTGACTGAGAGCTCCGCCAAAATGAGGAATCTAGGGGCTTTAAAGAGTCGCGTGGGGACACTGTTTTTCCCACTTAAAGCCACCTAGCCAATCGCTTAGGTTTCTTGCAGGTCCCTGCCAATCATGGTTTAGAAAGGCCCCCTCTACTGCTCCTAAGGCGGGGATGTTAATGCAGTTGCACTAACTAAGTTCGTATTTGGTATCAACATTGTTCCCTGAAAGCTAAACGTAACTGCTCTGCCAAATAAGGCTTACAACATTATTGTTATGCGTCATTTAGCCCCGCCTCTCGGGCTCCCCGGAGTAGGGGCTGCTAGGTCAACAGTTTTTGGTGTTTTCGCTCTCTTTCTAACCCTTGTGAGTCTACTGACGTTGCTGTTCTCATAGCTGGTATCAAGCTGGTCTTATACACTAGTACGTGCCTGTTGGTTACGAAGTTCTACGGTGACAACCTACTGCAGCGTCTAGACTACATATGAAGTTACATGTTAATTCCTTGAAGAGTAACTAACGCCCTGGGACCGCGTCTGGGGAGTCTGCATTTTCGCAAGGCTCTCCCCTTACTGTTTACTTCATTTAACAATATCTCTCCTAGTTTGGTCTGCCCTCAGCATCGTCCCTGCTTCCGCGCCTTGGGACGCCTGTCCTCCTTTCTCACAGCTTCAAGATAACACTACAGTAGCAAGGAATAAGCAATATATTACAGTGACAACACTGTCTTGAAAGTTGGCTGTACTGCATCGTATCGGAAATTTGAGTCCAGCTATGTGTTTGTGAGTCTGTTGTTGTGAGAAGCTCGATTTGTTGAATTGTTAGAGACATAATGCAGTTTCCATTAGAAACAACGGATTGATATTGTCGAGTGTTATATAAAGACAGGCTCCATCAAGGAACGTACAGAAATATTTCAAGCGAAGTATCCTGGTAGGATAGGACCAGCACTCTTCAAGATCTGTAGAAGAATTGGAGAGCTGTAGGATCCGTTCAAAATTTCCAGAAGAATAGACGACCGACAGTGAGGACCTCTGAAACTACAGACAGAATTCGCTTGCACATTAAGAGAATCTCCTACAAGTCACTAGGAAGATTATTGCAGCATGCTGGTGCATCTTGTACATCGTGTCATCCTGTACTGAAAGATATGAAATTAAAAGCCTGTCGTGTGGGTGTGATGCAAGAGTTGAAATCTGAGGCTCAGGAAAAAAGAGTTTCCTAACTGGCTCTTACATCTACACCTACATCTACATGATTACTCTACAATTCACATTTAAGTGCTTGGCAGAGGGTTCATCGAACCACAATCATACTATCTCTCTACCATTCCACTCCCGAACAGCGCGCGGGAAAAACGCACACCTAAACCTTTCTATTCGAGCTCTGATTTATCTTATTTCATTTTGATGATCATTCCTACCTATGTAGGTTGGGCTCAACAAAATATTTTCGCATTCGGAAGAGAAAGTTGATGACTGAAATTTCGTAAATAGATCTCGCCGCGACGAAAAACGTCTTTGCTTTAATGACTTCCATCCCAACTCGCGTATCATATCTGCCACACTCTCTCCCCTATTACGTGATAATACAAAACGAGCTGCCCTTTTTTGCACCCTTTCGATGTCCTCCGTCAATCCCACCTGGTAAGGATCCCACACCGTGCAGCAATATTCTAACAGAGGACGAACGAGTGTAGTGCAAGCTGTCTCTTTAGTGGACTTGTTGCATCTTCTAAGTGTCCTGCCAATGAAACGCAATCTTTGGCTCGCCTTCCCCACAATATTATCTATGTGGTCGTTCCAACTGAAGTTGTTCGTAATTTTAACACCCAGGTACTTAGTTGAATTGACAGCCTTGAGAATTGTACTATTTATCGAGTAATCGAATTCCAACGGATTTCTTTTTGAACTCATGTGGATCACCTCACACTTTTCGTTATTTAGCGTCAACTGCCACCTGCCACACCATACAGCAATCTTTTCTAAATCGCCTTGCAACTGATACTGGTCTTTGGATGACCTTACTAGACGGTAAATTACAGCATCATCTGCGAACAACCTAAGAGAACTGCTCAGATTGTCACCCAGGTCATTTATATAGATCAGGAACAGCAGAGGACCCGGGACGCTTCCCTGGGGAACACCTGATATCACTTCAGTTTTACTCGATGATTTGCCTTCTATTACTACGAACTGCGACCTTCCTGACAGGAAATCACGAATCCAGTAGCACAACTGAGACGATACCCCGTAGGCCCGCAGCTTGATTGGAAGTCGCTTGTGAGGAACGGTGTCAAAAGCTTTCCGGAAATCTAGAAATACGGAATCAGCTTGAGATCCCCTGTCGATAGGGGCCATTACTTCGTGCGAATAAAGAGCTAGTTGCGTTGCACAAGAACGATGTTTTCTGAAACCATGCTGATTACGTATCATAGATCGTTCCCTTCGAGGTGATTCTTAACATCAGTCGCTTATGGTAATTGGAACCTTTGCTTTGCTTCATATCACATGAGGCCTTGTTTCATTTGTCAGGTTATGTAGTCTCCCAGAATTGTAGATACTGGTCGCAGGACAGCCCACATATTCTGCATGAAGAACCTCTCTACTCAGAGAAGATAGGTGTTTGGTATGCGTTGTCTGGCATGTGGATTATTGGCCCCACATTTTTCAATTACACCTTCAACAATGCCAGATACCTAGAGATCTTTGACTCTTTCTACGCGCAATTAACAGATGCAGAAAAGTTGTATGCAGTATTCCAACACGATGGAGCAACCGCTCAAACGTCGAACCAAAGTATGGCCGTCATCACCAACGCGTTCCCTGAAGACAGTCTTGTCAGTAAGGGCCTCTGGCCCCCAAGATCCCCGGACTTAACATCGCGTGATTTTTATTTATGGGGCACACTAAAAAGCAAAGTGTGTGCTGAACAATCCTTGCACCATAGACGATCTTAAATGGAAAATTAGTGCAACAAATTAACAACATCACCCCTGCAGAACTATAGCGTGTTGCTGGTAAAGTCATCAAGCGAAATCAGCGATGCGTTGATGCCCTTGGCCACCACTTTAAGCATCTAAGCAGGTAGCAAAATGCTTTTTTAACATCACTATTATCTACTCATTGCTACTTCAATATCGAGACTGAGACATACTATTTTGTTGTGGGACATCCAATATAAAGGGTGGTCCGTTGATCGTGACCGGGACAAATACCTCACCAAATAAGCGTCAAACGAAAAATCTACAAAGAACGAAACTTGTCTGAATCCCCATTTTTTATTGCATATTCGTGTATTACGTAAAGATATATGAATGTTTTAGTTGGACCACTTTCTTCGCTTTGTGATAGATGGCGCTGTAATAGTCACAAACATATGGCTCACAATTTTAGACGAACCGTTGGTAACAGGTAGGTTTTTTAAATTAAAATACAGAACATAGGTACGTTTGAACATTTTATTTCGGTTGTTCCAATGTCATACATGTACCTTTGTGAACGTATCATTTCTGAGAATGCATGCTGTTACAGCGTGATTACCTGTAAATATCACATTAATGCAATAAATTCTCAAAATAATGGCCGTCAACCTCAATGCACTTGGTATTCCTCTCAACAGCGAGTAGTTCGCCTTCCGCAATGTTCGTACATGCATTGACAATGCGCTAACGCATGTTGTTAGGTGTTTTCAGTGGATCACGATAGCAAATATCATTCGACTTTCCCCAGAGAAATAAATCCGGGGACTTCAGATCCGGTGAACGTGCGGGCCATGGTATGGTGCTTCGACGACCAATCCACTTGTCGTGAAATATGCTATTCGATACCGCTTCAACCGCACGCAAGCTATGTGCCGGACATCCATCATGTTGGATGTACATCGCTATTCTGTCACGCAGTGAAACATTTTGTAGTAACATCGGTAGAACATTACGTAGGAAATCAGCATACATTGCACCATTTAGAACGCCATCGATAAAATGGGGGCCAATTATCCTATCCTTCCTCCTATAATGCCGCACCATGGAGTAACCCGCCAAGGTCGCTGATGTTCCACTTGTCGCAGCCATCGTGGATTTTCCGTTGTCCAATAGTGCATATTATGCCGGTTTACGTTACAGCTGTTGGTGAATTTTCAACACCGACGCTTTTGAGATTCTCGATTCTCGCGCAATTTGTCTGCTACAGATGTGCGGATTAGCCGCGACAGGAGCTAAAACACCTACATGGGCATCATCATTTGTTGCTGACGTTTCACATGTGGCTGAACACTTCCTGTTTCCTTAAATAACGCAACTATCCGGCGAACGGTCCGGACACTAGGATGATGTCGCCCAGGATACCGAGCAGCATACATAGCACACGCCCGTTGGGCATTTTGATCACAATAGCCATACATCAACACGATATCGACCTTTTCCGCAATTGGTAAACGGTCCATTTTAACACGGGTAATGTATCACGAAGCAAATACCGTCCGCACTGGTGGAATGTTACGTGGTACCACGTACTTATACGTTTGTGACTATTACCGCGCCATCTATCACAAAGCGAAAAAGTGGTCCAACTAAAACATTCATATTTCTTTACGTACTACACGAATATGTAATAAAAAATGGGGGTTCCTACTTTTAAAAAAACGCAGTTGATATCCGTTTGAGCTATGGAAGCGCCATCTAGCGGGCCAACCGTAGCGCCAACTGGTTTCCTCCTTCAAGTTAGACGAGTTTCATTCTTTGTAGTTTTTTCGTTTGATGCTTATTTAGTGAGATATTTGGCCCGGTCACTGTCAATGGACCGCCCTGTATATCAGAAGATTATCAGTCTCGTCATCCTTGCTACATGTGTCCTATTATTTTTCTTTCTGGCACTGGGTACAATGTCGAACTGCCAGTCTAGAAATGGAAATAAATGTAATCAGAGAATGAAGACTTTTGGCATACAGAAGAGAACGTATTCTTTATAAATCTTTGCTGCCTGAATTGTTACGCAGTGCTCAAAAGATCTTTGAGACATAGAATATGAGAAGTAAAAACTACAACAGACGACGTGACACCATAGTACGTATGTAAACAGTTCGGGTACTCTGTTTCGTACTGAGGCAGTCACGTTTGGGGCGAAAGGTGTTATGTCAAATTATCAAAAACGTTTACCCTGCCCTGCTTGCTGCATCACTCAGCGCACGGAAAGGACGGGACAGCGGAAGGAGGAGAGGTGAGCACGGAAGACAGAACGACTGGAATTTGAGGGACGGGCCGGCAGTCGAGCTCCAGACTGGAACAAGTCCGCTCGTGATTTAGCGTGGCTGTTTGCCGGGGCTTACAGGGGGCTCCGGCGCGGAAATGGAAACGTCAGGCGCACTGCGAGGCTTACGTCACGACGGGCATTAATCGCCTCAGGCTGCCTCTGGGCAGCCCAAACAAGCAGCAGCTCCCACCGTCCGTCTTGAGTGTCAATTAAAGGCCAGGTATTAGAGGAATGAAGAGCGACGTCCCAGCGGGAGCTCTGGGGATAGGTTAAGGCAGCTCGGTGCCACCTAAGCGCCCGCCAAGAGTTTTAGAATTCAACGCATTCTCGACTTCCAACCTTTGGTTTAGTTTCAATGTTTTTTTGAAACAATGTGTGTGCCTCTGGTTCACAAAATTTCTCCATGGTCATGCAAATCAATGGAAACACTCCACGTTCCGTCAAATAAAGGCACTCCCTCTTCAGGCCACAAGTGGCCCATCGGAACCAACCGACCGCCGTGTCATTCTCAGCTGAGGATGCGGATAGGAGGGGCGTGTGGGCAGCACACCGGACTCCCGGTCGTTACATCTACATCTACATACATACTCTGCAATTCACCATACGGTGCGTGCCGGAGGGTACCTCGTACCACAACTAGCACATTCTCTCCCTGTTCCACTCCCAAACAGAAAAAGGGAAAAATGACCGCCTGTATGCCTCTGTACGAGCCCTAATCTCTCTTATCTTTGTGGTCTTTCCGCGAAATATAAGTTGGCGGCAGTAAAATTGTACTGCAGTCAGCCTCAAATGTTGGTTCTCTAAATTTGCTCAGTAGCGATTCACGTAATGAACGCCTCCTTTCCTCTAGAGACTCCCACCCGAGTTCCTGAAGCATTTCCGTTAACAGTCGCGTGATGATCAAACCTACCAGTAACAAATCTAGCAGCCCGCCTCTGAATTGCTTCTATGTCCTCCCTCAATCCGACCTGATAGGGATTCCAAACGCTCGATCAGTACTCAAGAATAGATCGTATTAGTGTTTTGTAAGCGGTTTCATTTACAGATGAACCACATCTTCCCAAAATTCTACCAATGAACCGAAGACGACTATCCACCTTCCCCACAACTGCCATTACATGTTTGTCCCACTTCATATCGCTCTGCAATGTTACACCCAAATATTTAATCGACGTGACTGTGTCAAGCGCTACACTACTATTGGAGTATTCAAACATTACGGGATTCTTTTTCCTATTCATCTGCATTAATTTACATTTATCTATATTTAGAGTTAGCTGCCATTCTTTACACCAATCACAAATCCTGTCCAAGTCATCTTGTATCCTCCTACAGTCACTCAACGGCGACACCTTCCCGTACACCACAGCATCATCAGCAAACAGCTGCACATTGCTATCCACCCTATCCAAAAGATCGTTTATGTAGATATAAAACAACAGCGGACCTACCACACTTCCCTGGGGCACTGCAGATGATACCCTAACCTCCGATGAACACTCACTATCGAGGACAACGTACTGGGTTCTATTACTAAAGAAGTCTTCGAGCCACTCACATATTTGTGAACCAATCCCATATGCTCGTGCCTTAGTTAGGAGTCTGCAGTGGGGCACCGAGTCAAACGCTTTCGGGAAGTCTAGGAATATGGCATCCGTCTGATACTCTTCATCCATGGTTTACAAGATATTATGTGAAAAAAGGGCGAGTTGCAGGAGCAGGAGCGATGCTTTCGCAGGAGCGATGCTTTCTAAAGCCGTGCTGATGCATGGACATCAACTTCTCTGTCTCAAGGGAATTCATTATATTCGAACTGAGAATATGTTTGAGAATCCTGCAACAAACCGATGTTAAGGATATTGGTCTGTAATTTTGAGGATCCGTCCTTCTACCCTTCTTATATGAAGGCGTCATCTAAATTTAGAAAGCCTTATCCCTTTTTTATTGTTAAAGGGCTTCAAGTCCTTAGCACTCATTTCAACATGTTAGTCAGCCACTGAGTTTTCGTCCGCTTTCAAAATATTTATAGAGTGAGGAAACTGCTGGTCAGTCTTACAGACATGTCGTAACATACCCGAGGTTTCCGAATGAGTGCAATTTTTTGCACAATTTTACATTGTGAGACACCTACCGACTTATTTGAAGCTGCCTCATAAAGCCCCGACAACTTTTCCTATGCTGGATTTGAGCCCTGTTTCATGACTAGCTCCTTATACGACTGGAAAACCGCGGCATATGAGTCTCGATTTCAGTTGGTAAGAGCTGATGGTAGGATTCGAGTGTGGAACAGAGCCCACGAAGTCATGGACCCAAGTTGTCAACAAGGCATTGTCTAAACTAGTGGTGGCTCCATAAAGGTGCGGGCTGTGTTTACGTGGAATGGAATGGGCCCTCTGGATGTTCGGCTATTTGGAGCCCATTTGCAACCACTCACGAACATCATATTCCCAAACAACGACGGAATTTTTATGGATTACAATGCGCCATGTCACCAGGCCACAATTGTTGCCCACAGGTTTGAAGAACATTCTGGATAATTAGAGTGAATGCTTTGGTCACCCAGATCACCCGACATGAATCCCATCGAACATTTATCCGAGATAATCGACAGGTCAATTCTTGCACAAAATCCTGCACTGGCAAGACTTCCGCAATTATGGACGACTATAGAGGCAACAAACCCAATGTTTCTGCACGGGAGTTCTAATGACTTGTTGAATCCATGATACATCGAGCTGCTGCACCACTCCAGGCAAAAGGGGTCCGGTACAATATGAGGAGGTATCCCTTGACTTCTGTCACCTGAGTGGATTGCATACTCCTACGCATATCTTTGCAAGGGAGTTCTAATGACTTGTTGAATCCATGATACATCGAGCTGCTGCACCACTCCAGGCAAAAGGGGGTCCGGTACAATATGAGGAGGTATCCCTTGACTTCTGTCACCTGAGTGGATTGCATACTCCTACGCATATCTCACAAAAGACCGTGAAGGTAAAATCAGAGAGATTCGGTCTCACAATGAGGCTTACCAACAATCGTTCATCCTGTGAACCATTCGCGACTGGAACAGGGAAAGGAAAAAATGACAACGGTGTACAAAGTGTTCTCCTAAACACAACTTATGGTGGCATTCGGAGTATATACGTAGATGTAGGCTGCGGTAGTTATAGAGAGACGAAGAGACTGGTAGAGGATAGACTAGCTAGAGAGCTACATCACACTAGTTTTAAAACAATAATGATTTATTTGACGAGGCCACGGCCTTGCCGCAAAGGATACACCGGTCCCCGTCAGATCACCGAAGTTAAGCGCTGTCGGGCGTGGCCAGCACTTGGATGGGTGACCCTCCGGATCGTCATACGCTGTTGCCATTTTTCGGGGTGCACTCAGCCTCGTGATGCCAACTGAGGAGCTACTCGATCGAATAGTAGCGGCTCCGGTCGAAGAAAACCTCGTACAGATTCCCGTATGGAGGAGATAGTGATAGACATCCCTGGGGTTGTGAAGCAGCTGAATGGGTTGAAAATAAATAAACCGCCAAGTCCTGATGGGATTCCAATTCGGTTTCTACTGCATTGGCTCCTTACTTAGCTTGCACTTATCGCGAATCTCTTGCCCAACGTAAAGACCCGAGCGACTGGAAAAATGCGGAAAAAAGCGCAGGTGACGCCTGCATATAAGAAGGGTAGAAGGACGGATCCGCAAAATTACAGACCAATATCCTTAACATCGGTTTGTTGCAGGATTCTCAAACATATTCTCAGTTCGAATATAATGAATTCCCTTGAGACAGAGAAGTTGATGTCCATGCATCAGCACGGCTTTAGAAAGCATCGCTCCTGCGAAAGCATCGCTCCTGCGAAACGCAACTCGCCCTTTTTTCACATAATATCTTGTAAACCATGGATGAAGAGTATCAGACGGATGCCATATTCCTAGACTTCCCGAAAGCGTTTGACTCGGTGCCCCACTGCAGACTCCTAACTAAGGTACGAGCATATGGGATTGGTTCACAAATATGTGAGTGGCTCGAAGACTTCTTTAGTAATAGAACCCAGTACGTTGTCCTCGATAGTAAGTGTTCATCGGAGGTGAGGGTATCATCTAGAGTGCCCCAGGGAAGTGTGATAGGTCCGCTGTTGTTTTATATCTACATAAACGATCTTTTGGATAGGGTGGATAGCAATGTGCGGCTGTTTGCTGATGATGCTGTGGTGTACGGGAAGGTGTCGTCGTTGAGTGACTGTAGGAGGATACAAGATGACTTGGACAGGATTTGTGATTGGTGTAAAGAATGGCAGCTAACTCTAAATATAGATAAATGTAAATTAATGCAGATGAATAGGAAAAAGAATCCCGTATGTTTGAATACTCCATTAGTAGTGTAGCGCTTAACACAGTCACGTCGATTAAATATTTGGGTGTAACAGGTGTATCCTTTGCGGCAAGGCCGTGGCCTCTTCAAATAAATCATTATTGTTTTAAAACTAGTGTGATGTAGCTCTCTAGCTAGTCTATCCTCTACCAGTCTCTTCGTCTCTCTATAACTAACGCAGCCTACATCTACGTATATACTCCGAATGCCACCATAAGTTGTGTTTAGGAGAACACTTTGTACACCATTGTCATTTTTTCCTTTCCCTGTTCCAGCCGCGAATGGTTCACAGGATGAACGATTGTTGGTAAGCCTCAGTGTGAGGCCGAATCTCTCTGATTTTACCTTCACGGTCTTTTCGTGAGATATGCGTAGGAGTATGCAATCCACTCAGGTGACAGAAAATCAAGGGATACCTCCTCTTATTGTACCGGACCCCCTTTTGCCTGGAGTGGTGCAGCAGCCCGATGTATCATGGATTCAACAAGTCATTAGAACTCCCTTGCAAAGATATGCGTACGAGTATGCAATCCACTCAGGTGACCGAAGTCAAGGGATACCTCCTTATATTGTACCGGACCCCCTTTTGTCTGGAGTGGTGCAGCAGCTCGATGTATCATGGATTCAACAAGTCATTAGAACTCCCTTGCAAAGATATGCGTAGAAGTATGCAATCAACTCAGGTGACAGAAGTCAAGGGATACCTCCTCATATTGTACCGGACCCCCTTTTGCCTGGAGTGGTGCAGCAGCTCGATGTATCATGGATTCAACAAGTCATTAGAACTCCCTTGCAAAGATATGCGTAGGAGTATGCAATCCACTCAGGTGACAGAAGTTAGGGGATACCTCCTCATATTGTACCGGGCCCCCTTTTGCCTGGAGTGGTGCAGCAGCTCGATGTATCATGGATTCAACAAGTCATTAGAACTCCCTTGCAAAGATATGCGTAGGAGTATGCAATCCACTCAGGTGACAGAAGTCAAGGGATACCTCCTCATATTGTACCGGACCCCCTTTTGCCTGAAGTGGTGCAGCAGCTCGATGTATCATGGATTCAACAAGTCATTAGAACTCCCTTGCAAAGATATGCGTATGAGTATGCAATCCACTCAGGTGACAGAAGTCAAGGGATACCTCCTCATATTGTACCGGACCCCCTTTTGCCTGGAGTGGTGCAGCAGCTCGATGTATCATGGATTCAACAAGTCATTAGAACTCACTTGCAAAGATATGCGTAGGAGTATGCAATCCACTCAGGTGACAGAAGTCAAGGGATACCTCCTCATATTGTACCGGACCCCCTTTTGCCTGGAGTGGTGCAGCAGCTCGATGTATCATGGATTCAACAAGTCATTAGAACTCCCTTGCAAAGATATGCGTAGGAGTATGCAATCCACTCAGGTGACAGAAGTCAAGGGATACCTCCTCATATTGTACCGGACCCCCTTTTGCCTGGAGTGGTGCAGCAGCTCGATGTATCATGGATTCAACAAGTCATTAGAACTCCCTTGCAAAGATATGCGTAGGAGTATGCAATCCACTCAGGTGACAGAAGTCAAGGGATACCTCCTCATATTGTACTGGACCCCCTTTCGCCTGAAGTGGCGCAGCAGCTCGATGTATCATGGATTCAACAAGTCATTAGAACTCCCTTGCAAAGATATGCGTAGAAGTATGCAATCAACTCAGGTGACAGAAGTCAAGGGATACCTCCTCATATTGTACCGGACCCCCTTTTGCCTGGAGTGGTGCAGCAGCTCGATGTATCATGGATTCAACAAGTCATTAGAACTCCCTTGCAAAGATATGCGTAGGAGTATGCAATCCACTCAGGTGACAGAAGTTAGGGGATACCTCCTCATATTGTACCGGGCCCCCTTTTGCCTGGAGTGGTGCAGCAGCTCGATGTATCATGGATTCAACAAGTCATTAGAACTCCCTTGCAAAGATATGCGTAGGAGTATGCAATCCACTCAGGTGACAGAAGTCAAGGGATACCTCCTCATATTGTACCGGACCCCCTTTTGCCTGAAGTGGTGCAGCAGCTCGATGTATCATGGATTCAACAAGTCATTAGAACTCCCTTGCAAAGATATGCGTATGAGTATGCAATCCACTCAGGTGACAGAAGTCAAGGGATACCTCCTCATATTGTACCGGACCCCCTTTTGCCTGGAGTGGTGCAGCAGCTCGATGTATCATGGATTCAACAAGTCATTAGAACTCACTTGCAAAGATATGCGTAGGAGTATGCAATCCACTCAGGTGACAGAAGTCAAGGGATACCTCCTCATATTGTACCGGACCCCCTTTTGCCTGGAGTGGTGCAGCAGCTCGATGTATCATGGATTCAACAAGTCATTAGAACTCCCTTGCAAAGATATGCGTAGGAGTATGCAATCCACTCAGGTGACAGAAGTCAAGGGATACCTCCTCATATTGTACCGGACCCCCTTTTGCCTGGAGTGGTGCAGCAGCTCGATGTATCATGGATTCAACAAGTCATTAGAACTCCCTTGCAAAGATATGCGTAGGAGTATGCAATCCACTCAGGTGACAGAAGTCAAGGGATACCTCCTCATATTGTACTGGACCCCCTTTCGCCTGAAGTGGCGCAGCAGCTCGATGTATCATGGATTCAACAAGTCATTAGAACTCCCTTGCAAAGATATGTGTAGGAGTATGCAATCCACTCAGGTGACAGAAGTCAAGGGATACCTCCTCATATTGTACCAGACCCCCTTTTGCCTGGAGTGGTGCAGCAGCTCGATGTATCATGGATTCAACAAGTCATTAGAACTCCCTTGCAAAGATATGCGTAGGAGTATGCAATCCACTCAGGTGACAGAAGTCAAGGGATACCTCCTCATATTGTACCGGGCCCCTTTTGCCTGGAGTGGTGCAGCAGCTCGATGAATCATGGATTCAACAAGTCATTAGAACTCCCTTGCAAAGATATGCGTAGGAGTATGCAATCCACTCAGGTGACAGAAGTCAAGGGATACCTCCTCATATTGTACCGGACCCCCTTTTGCCTGGAGTGGTGCAGCAGCTCGATGTATCATGGATTCAACAAGTCATTAGAACTCCCTTGCAAAGATATGCGTAGGAGTATGCAATCCACTCAGGTGACAGAAGTCAAGGGATACCTCCTCATATTGTACCGGACCCCCTTTTGCCTGAAGTGGTGCAGCAGCTCGATGTATCATGGATTCAACAAGTCATTAGAACTCCCTTGCAAAGATATGCGTATGAGTATGCAATCCATTCAGATGACAGAAGTCAAGGGATACCTCCTCATATTGTACCGGACCCCCTTTTGCCTGGAGTGGTGCAGCAGCTCGATGTATCATGGATTCAACAAGTCATTAGAACTCCCTTGCAAAGATATGCGTAGGAGTATGCAATCCACTCAGGTGACAGAAGTCAAGGGATACCTCCTCATATTGTACCGGACCCCCTTTTGCCTGGAGTGGTGCAGCAGCTCGATGTATCATGGATTCAACAAGTCATTAGAACTCCCTTGCAAAGATATGCGTAGGAGTACGCAATCCAATCAGGTGACAGAAGTCAAGGGATACCTCCTCATATTGTACCGGACCCCCTTTTGCCTGAAGTGGTGCAGCAGCTCGATGTATCATGGATTCAACAAGTCATTAGAACTCCCTTGCAAAGATATGCGTATGAGTATGCAATCCACTCAGGTGACAGAATTCAAGGGATACCTCCTCATATTGTACCGGACCCCCTTTTGCCTGGAGTGGTGCAGCAGCTCGATGTATCACGGATTCAACAAGTCATTAGAACTCCCTTGCAAAGATATGCGTAGGAGTATGCAATCCACTCAGGTGACAGAAGTCAAGGGATACCTCCTCATATTGTACTGGACCCCCTTTTGCCTGGAGTGGTGCAGCAGCTCGATGTATCATGTATTCAACAAGTCATTAGAACTCCCTTGCAAAGATATGCGTAGGAGTATGCAATCCACTCAGGTGACAGAAGTCAAGGGATACCTCCTCATATTGTACCAGACCCCCTTTTGCCTGGAGTGGTGCAGCAGCTCGATGTATCATGGATTCAACAAGTCATTAGAACTCCCTTTCAAAGATATGCGTAGGAGTATGCAATCCACTCAGGTGACAGAAGTCAAGGGATACCTCCTCATATTGTACCAGACCCCCTTTTGCCTGGAGTGGTGCAGCAGCTCGATGTATCATGGATTCAACAAGTCATTAGAACTCCCTTGCAAAGATATGCGTAGGAGTATGCAAACCACTCAGGTGACAGAAGTCAAGGGATACCTCCTCATATTGTACCGGACCCCCTTTTGCCTGGAGTGGTGCAGCAGCTCGATGTATCATGGATTCAACAAGCCATTAGAACTCCCTTGCAAAGATATGCGTAGGAGTATGCAATCCACTCAGGTGACAGAAGTCAAGGGATACCTCCTCATATTGTACCGGACCCCCTTTTGTCTGGAGTGGTGCAGCAGCTCGATGTATCATGGATTCAACAAGTCATTAGAACTCCCTTGCAAAGATATGCGTAGGAGTATGCAATCCACTCAGGTGACAGAAGTCAAGGGATACCTCCTCATATTGTACCGGACCCCCTTTTGCCTGAAGTGGTGCAGCAGCTCGATGTATCATGGATTCAACAAGTCATTAGAACTCCCTTGCAAAGATATGCGTAGGAGTATGCAATCCACTCAGGTGACAGAAGTCAAGGGATACCTCCTCATATTGTACCGGACCCCCTTTTGTCTGGAGTGGTGCAGCAGCTCGATGTATCATGGATTCAACAAGTCATTAGAACTCCCTTGCAAAGATATGCGTAGGAGTATGCAATCCACTCAGGTGACAGAAGTCAAGGGATACCTCCTCATATTGTACCGGACCCCCTTTTGCCTGAAGTGGTGCAGCAGCTCGATGTATCATGGATTCAACAAGTCATTAGAACTCCCTTGCAAAGATATGCGTAGGAGTATGCAATCCACTCAGGTGACAGAAGTCAAGGGATACCTCCTCATATTGTACCGGACCCCCTTTTGCCTGGAGTGGTGCAGCAGCTCGATGTATCATGGATTCAACAAGTCATTAGAACTCCCTTGCAAAGATATGCGTAGGAGTATGCAATCCACTCAAGTGACAGAAGTCAAGGGATACCTCCTCATATTGTACCGGACCCCCTTTTGCCTGGAGTGGTGCAGCAGCTCGATGTATCATGGATTCAACAAGTCATTAGAACTCCCTTGCAAAGATATGCGTAGGAGTATGCAATCCACTCAGGTGACAGAAGTCAAGGGATACCTCCTCATATTGTACCGGACCCCCTTTTGCCTGAAGTGGTGCAGCAGCTCGATGTATCATGGATTCAACAAGTCATTAGAACTCCCTTGCAAAGATATGCGTATGAGTATGCAATCCACTCAGGTGACAGAAGTCAAGGGATACCTCCTCATATTGTACTGGACCCCCTTTTGCCTGGAGTGGTGCAGCAGCTCGATGTATCGTGGATTCAACAAGTCATTAGAACTCCCTTGCAAAGATATGCGTAGGAGTATGCAATCCACTCAGGTGACAGAAGTCAAGGGATACCTCCTCATATTGTACCGGGCCCCTTTTGCCTGGAGTGGTGCAGCAGCTCGATGTATCATGGATTCAACAAGTCATTAGAACTCCCTTGCAAAGATATGCGTATGAGTATGCAATCCACTCAGGTGACAGAAGTCAAGATATACCTCCTCATATTGTACCGGGCCCCTTTTGCCTGGAGTGGTGCAGCAGCTCGATGTATCATGGATTCAACAAGTCATTAGAACTCCCTTGCAAAGATATGCGTAGGAGTATGCAATCCACTCAGGTGACAGAAGTCAAGGGATACCTCCTCATATTGTACTGGACCCCCTTTTGCCTGGAGTGGTGCAGCAGCTCGATGTATCATGGATTCAACAAGTCATTAGAACTGCCTTGCAGAAGTATTAGGTTTGTTGCCTCTATAGTCGTCCATAATTGCGGAAGTCTTGCCAGTGCAGGATTTTGTGCAACAACTGACCTGTCGATTATTTCGCATAAATGTTCGATGGGATTCATGTTGGGTGATCTGGGTGACCAAAGCATCCACTAGAATTAACCAGAATGTTCTTCAAACCTGTGGGCAACAATTGTGGCCTGGTGACATGGTGCATTGTAATTCATAAAAATTCCGTCGTTGTTTGGGAATATGATGTTTGTGAGTGGTTGCAAATGGGCTCCAAATAGCCGAACATCCAGAGGGCCCATTCCATTCCACGTAAACACAGCCCGCACTTTTATGGAGCCACCACTAGTTTAGACAATGCCTTGTTGACAACTTGGGTTCATGACTTCGTGGGCTCTGTGAAAGGTGTCTACACTGAGCCACTGCGCCAGAGATTGCGCCAAAGAGTATTATTCAGCCGCCTCCACAGTGCTTGGGGAGAACTCGTGGGAGTCAGTGCTTGCTGAGATGTGATACTGAAAAGTTCTTGTTGAGATGTGATAGTAGCGAGTCGGTGTGGAGAGATTGTAATGTTTAGAGTGCTTTTCATCAATATAAACGAAGGTAAAAAAAAAAATTTTCTTTTCTCTCTCATTATTTCAGTGTCCTGAATAATGCGTCATTACAGGTTCAGTCAACAAAGCATCTGGCTTGTGTTCTTGTATTAGAGTGTAATTCTGGTTTTCTTGCGCAATTATAGTATTTCTAATTTTTTTTATCACGTCAGTATAAATGGTATTTAAAATTTCTTGTCTTGTTGAAGAAGAACCGTGCCAGATGTGTACGTTGAGTCACACTCCCACACACAGAACAATTATACTTGTGATTTGGTTTCGTAGGTTTTATAGTTGCTGGGGACTTAATTAATTAATTATGTTAACAGGAAATTTTCATTTCAGTCTTTGTTGTTGTTCTATGCAGTCAGATTGCGTACTAATACTAGTCAGGGCCAACCGTTTACGAGACTTGTGTAATCGGACTTACAGCTACTAAAAATTTAAAAAGTTGTTTCATTAATAATAATTAAGCCCCCATGCATGTGGCGACCCTGCCAGGATCGTCCCTTGGAATTCTTCTGACTGTAAAAATAGTAGACAGTAGTATTGTTGTAGTAATTTGTAGTTTAGTAATTGTAGTCTATTTTTCATGTGTAGATTTGGTAATTAGAATTCTTCTAATGGTATTTTTCAAAATTTAATTTTTATTGCCTTGTATACGCGTTTGACAATTTAGGACAATTATTTCAATTGTTCGATTAATCGTGTTTGAGGGAACATTTCGTGTAAATGGTATTGTTGGAGATGAGGAGTCATTGTGTGTAATTTTCGTACAGTGACGAATTTTTTATGTTTTGTAAATGATTACGCGGTCAATGAAACAGGCAAAAATGATGAATAGTCAGAATAACGAAATTGTTGACATGGCGAACTCGCCAACACAGGACAACGGTATGATGAATAATGGTGTTGAAAACAATTTAATGAGCAAGGAAAATAGTCCGGAAACAGTTCAAAATTTTTCACAATCGAAAAATTCTCAGATTGCGTGGTTAACGACAGAAGAAATGCAGCAGTTAATGAGTGCAATATTAAATTTGGGATCACAGTTACGGTCTGAATTTAAAACAGAGATGGGAACTTTGGGATCTGAATTAAAAACAGAAATGAAAGCAATGACAACACGGTTATGCTCAAAAATAGGAACAATTGAAACAGAAATAGGAACAATTAAAGCCGAGATGAAAGCAGTGGGATCACAGTTACGATCTGAATTAGAAACTGATATGGGAACAATGGAAACACGGTTAAGTTCACGAATAGGGACATGTTTCAAAAACATGAAAGATGAATCAAACAAAGAAATTAGAGAAGAAGTACAACCGATTTTGAATTCTCACAATAATAGATTAATTGCAGTAGAGATTAGACAAGAGGAAGAGGACCGAGAACAGGAAGAAAAAGATCGCGTGATAGTACAAAAATTTTCAGAGTTAAATTTACAATGTGCACACGATAAGGAAGAAATATTTGAGAGAATCGAGGAATCCGTACCAAATGACAGAATAAATATTTTAACGCAACAGTATGAACAGTTAACTACTAAATGTGACAACACCGAAACCCGAGTCGCGACATTTACAGAAGACGTAAATAAACAGAAAGATCAATTAAGTGACTCATCGGAAAGAGTTGAGGAGATCTCAGATAAATTGACAAGTGTTAGTTTAGCAGAACGGTTTGAAGAAAATAATTTGTTTCATTTACGTGATGCAACAAGAGAGCGCCAGGCGCGCGAACTTAACAATAATCAACATTGGCACTGGGACAGACGCGGTAGGTCTTTGTCGCCACGAGGCGAAAACTTTGATTATAAACACTTTTTGACTGTTCGGAAATTTAAGATCTTCCGCAATTCTAAGAATGACATACATCCATGTTCATGGTTAGATCAATTTACGTAGGCACTTCCGCCAAATTGGCCACTAAGTCACAAACTAAAAATTATGTGCAGCTATTAAAGTCCTCAGGGGATTCACTACTCTAAGTGAATATGTGCCGTAGCGAGCATAGGGCCCCGAGCTGTAGTGGTGCTATTTCCCTTTTAGTTTTCGGCACCGCTGCCTACTCTTTTACTATTCTTTGCATCTGTCAATACAACTCTTCAACTATCAATCTATCTAGACAGTAGATAAATAATAACCGGATATGACGATTTTACCCAAAAGAGATTTCGAAAATTACTGTTTGGACTTACTGTACCTTCAGCAGCATTCATTCCTAGTTTAAATGAAATTTTACCTGTTTATCTTCATAACAATATTACTTCATATGTTGACGACATTCTTATTGCTAAACGTTCTTGGTGTGAGCACAACAAAATTTTGGATTCATTATTAAGTATTTTTGCAAGAGTTGCCATTACAGAGAACTTGGAAAAATCTGAATTTGGTCGTTCTCAGGTGAAATTTCTCGGTCACATTATTTCTACAGAAGGTATTCTTCCTGATCCAGAGAAACTAGATGCTATTCAGTTCGCAATGACATTCCTTTTAAACGAAAATCGCTCGACAACTCTGTTTGGTTAGTTTGTATTCCTGATGAGTGGGTTAATAAGCTGATTTGGTATACGCATTTCAGTTATGCACACTTTGGTCCCAGAAAATGCTTTCATAAATTACGGGAGAATTGCTACTTCAGTAATATGGAAAAACGTATTCGATCTGTTCTGGCCAAATGCAAATTATGTCAAAAGGCTAAACCGCCAACAATTTCTCACAGAGCACCGTTGTTTCCTATCATTCCAGCGAAATTAAAGGAGATGGCTGCAGTCGATTTGTTCGGTCCAGTGGTTCGTTCTACTAATGGTTTTGCGTACATTTTCGTAGCAGTGGAGTTGACATCAAAATATGTGTGTTTTACACCTTTACGCAAAGCAACCGCTCGTTCAGTATCTAACGCTTTCATCAAACATTTTCTTAAAGAAGTTGGTCATGTTGATAAGGTTATATCAGATAATGGATCACAGTTTCGTTCTAAAATTTGGCTTCGTACTCTACGGCGTCGTAAAATTAAACCAATTTTCATTTCACTTTTCCACCCTCAATCTAATGCTTCAGAGAGATGGATGAAGGAAATCAATAAATTGTGTCGTCTTTATTGTCATCAGAATCACAGAACTTGGGATCAGTATCTTCATATTTTTCAAAACATTCTGAATGAACTTCCTAATGATTCAACTTCTTTACCGCCTATACTGATATTAAAAAACAAAGCACCGACAAATCGCATATCTGAAATCGTTCCTTTTCCGCCTTCACGGAAACTGCGGCATTCTGAAGTTGTGAACATGGCTCTGCAAAATATTGCATCTGCGGCTGCTAGAAGAGAGAAATCAGCTAAACATCCTGGTCATTTAAAAATCTTGTCAGTTGGTCAAAAGGTATTAATTAAGTCTTGTCGTTTGTCTCACAAAGCAAAAGGGATTGTGTCGCAAATTTTTTCTGCTTTATAACGGTCCATATAGAATTCGCAAAATTATTCATGATAACACTGTTGAAGTAGAAACTCTTAAATCACGACGCTCTAAGGGAATACATCGTATATCAAACGTTAAAATTTTTGTGGAATGATATACTTTTTAAAAAAATTTTGTGGAATGACATACTTGTGAGAAACTAACAGCTACATGTAAACATGCAGAGAATACAAGGATACCGCGCTGTGTTTTGGCGGCGGCATATACTCAAAGCAACAGTCAAGTCTGCGCGCCGCACAAGGCAGTCGTTGACCGCAAACAATTGCTTCCTACGTCACGCGCCTACAGCTGATCGAGCGCTCAGTGCGAATGCACTGACAGCCGTAAACAAATACACAGTCTAAGTTCTCCGACTAAATTCAGTATAAAGCTATAGTGACTCGATGAATTATGTTATTAACATTCAGTATTTTTCAGGATACGGTTCTATAAAATATTTAAGAACTTCAGGTAAATTCTGTGCGTGTCCGACGTTAAGAGGACTTGGTATCGAGAAAATTTCAAAAAGAATGTAATTTCCAAGAAGAAACTAATAAACTAAAAAGGTAACTATTAATTGAGTTTATTTTTTCAGGTAACATATTTCCACTTAGGTACGTACTTTAGACGTAATTTGCTGCTCGCAATCACGTGATTCATACTTTGCGCTAATTTCATGTTCTATGAATTTACTTGTGAAGTGACGTGCTTGCGTACATTTGCTGATTTTTGTCAATGTTTTATTAATGAACAGGGTTGTTGTTTGTATATATTATGCATCGCTTGGCTGCACTGCTTTTTCACTGATGTCATATTTTTCTATTATGTGCCTGCTATGCTTATTTATTTAAATTATAATTGTAACCTGATTAATTGTGCTGATGTGGTTAGGTATGTAAGTTATACTTTGTGATTTATCTGCTTGCGCCTTCATGTTTACTTATTAAGATGACATATGAACATTTATTTGCTTATGCCGATATGATGCTAATGACCTGTTTATTACGTAAGATATATGTTTACTGCTATGCGTATGGATTGCATATTTATACATTTCTGTTTGTCGTCACAACTACTCTTTAATTTGGTATATAGCAATGCTGATGTACAGTGTACGAACATAGAGTTTAGGTTGCACTATGGTATAGGTTACAGATTGTTCGCTTGGCAGTGCCTCGTTGTAAGAATTGGGCTGCATCCACTTGTTGACATTCTGTTCACTACTGGTATTTTTACTCGCTATTGCATGCTTTGCTTACGCTCAGTGCCTTATATTTTTAAGATAAGAAAATGAACTGCTATAATCCGACGAACGACATTAGTACAAGAAACTTCATAGAAGTCACATGAGCTGGAGGTTTTATGAAAGCTGTATAAATTTATGCTAATAGGAAGGAAGCTAACGACATGACATACCGAAACTAGGTTTTGACCATTGATAGTTATTACACTGCATTTTTCGTGAGCAATTGAAATAGGAAGTGACACTTGACACAAGAAATACTCTACATGTTTGCTTCTGTTTGCCATAATTCTTGAAGTGGTGTACACACTGTGAAATATTATGATCATTCACACTCCGTAATCATACTTAATTGCTGAGAGTTATTCGAACTAAGTCTGTTAGAGGTCATGTATGCATTTCTTTGTTTATAATTCATAATGAGTAGAAGATTTGGGTCAGATGGATTACACAGAGGTTGTGTGTTGACAGTGTGTCTTCGGATTGTACAGGATGATGAAGTTTGCATAAGTATTTATCTGTACTTGTTCGAGGAGACTGACTAGAGGAAAGAGTTGTTATGGAAGTGAAATGATATTGGCGATAAGGTTTATATGTATTGACGTATTGAAGAGGTATTATTGAGGTATTGAGATTATATGAAGTTGATGATTATTGGAGTTTTGGTGGACAAGAGGTAAGGTAAATGATATTGATGATAAGATTTATATGTATCGACGTAAGAGGTATTATTGAAGTATTGAGATTATGTGATGCTGATGATTATTGGAGTTTTAGTGGATAAGAGGTGAAGTAAGTGAGGTGCATATTTTTTTTTGTTGGTCTATATGGAACAAGGAAGATGAAGTTGGCAGACTACAACACTCAAGTAGAAGGAAGATTGTCTACACACACTTTGTTAAATCACTAAGCAGTATATACTTTTTTTTGGAGAGAGGAAGTATTTGCATATCTTGGCACACTGACAGTTGTTCAGCAACCGTACATTTTGATCTGGCTTGGCAAACATTGGTCTTGACATGATGACTATGACGTTGACTTAACTATTATTGACTGTTATACATTGCTGCCACTACTACTTGATACACATGATGAACATCAAATTTTGACAGAATTGCATTTACACAGTTAACACCATTCAATTATACAGTAGTACTTACTGTGGATGGAAGATGAGTGAGTGTGTTTTGTATGTTTTCCTTTCCTAATCCTACCCACCTATCTCCTAAATATTATTTTATTTGTATGTAGTGGCTTGCACTGACACCCATAAATATTATAGGTTTACTGATATTTGTGTATTTGTAATAGTTAATATGACAATTATCTGATATCATTTGTGTGTTTATTAGAATTTATATGTTTAGTGTGTAAAAGCATTTGTATGTGTATTCAAGCTATTGTTCATGCCTGAACTGTCTGATTAGTGATAGTGAATATTATGGACTGTTACCTGTACTTTTTCAACATAATGGGTGCCACTTAGAAATGATTAATTTCTGCTGATGAACTGTGTGATTAGGATAGTGAATATTATGGACTGTTACTTGTACTTTTTCTACATGATTGGTGCCACTAGGACATGTTTAATTTCTGCTTATAAACTCTGATGAACAGTATGATCAGTGATAGTGAATATTATGGACTGCTCTCTGGACCTGCTCATCATTGCTAGGTGCAACTGATGGACTGCTTCTACTGAAATAATGTCACTTGTTGGGGTCTGCACCTGTTCAACAATGCTGGGTGCCACTGATGGACTGCTTCTACTGAAATAATCACTTGTTGGTGTCTGCACCTGTTCAACATTACTGGGTACCACTGATGAACTGCTTCTACTGAAATGAAGTCACTTGTTGGTGTCTGCACCTGTCAACATTACTGGGTGCCACTGATGGATTGCTTCTACTGAAATGATGTCACTTGTTGCTGTCTGCACCTGCTCAACATTGCTGGGTGCCACAGATGGAACTGTTTCTACTGAACTAATGTCACTTGTTGGTGTCTGCACTTGTTCAACACTACTGGGTGCCACTGTTAGAACTGTTTCTACTGAAATGATGTTACTTCTTGCTGTCTGCAGCTACTCAACATTGCTGGGTGCCACTGATGGATTGCTTCTACTGAACTAATGTCACTTGCTGCTGTGTGTACCTGTTCAACATTACTGGGTGCCACTAATGGAACTGCTTCTACTGAAATAATGTCACTTGTTGCTGTCTGCACCTGCTCAACATTGCTGGGTGCCACTGATGGACTGCTTCTACTGAAATAATGTCACTAGTTGCTGTCTGCACCTGCTCAACATTGCTGGGTGCCACCGATGGACTGCTTCTACTGAAATAATGTCACTTGTTGGGGTCTGCACCTGTTCAACAATGTTGGGTGCCACTGATGGACTGCTTCTACTGAAATAATCACTTGTTGGTGTCTGCACCTGTTCAACATTACTGGGTACCACTGATGAACTGCTTCTACTGAAATGAAGTCACTTGTTGGTGTCTGCACCTGTCAACATTACTGGGTGCCACTGATGGATTGCTTCTACTGAAATAATGTCACTTGTTGCTGTCTGCACCTGCTCAACATTGCTGGGTGCCACAGATGGAACTGTTTCTACTGAACTAATGTCACTTGTTGGTGTCTGCACTTGTTCAACACTACTGGGTGCCACTGTTAGAACTGTTTCTACTGAAATGATGTTACTTCTTGCTGTCTGCAGCTACTCAACATTGCTTGGTGCCACTGATGGATTGCTTCTACTGAACTAATGTCACTTGCTGCTGTGTGTACCTGTTCAACATTACTGGGTGCCACTAATGGAACTGCTTCTACTGAAATAATGTCACTTGTTGCTGTCTGCACCTGCTCAACATTGCTGGGTGCCACTGATGGACTGCTTCTACTGAAATAATGTCACTAGTTGCTGTCTGCACCTGCTCAACATTGCTGGGTGCCACCGATGGACTGCTTCTACTGAAATAATGTCACTTGTTGGTGTCTGCACCTGTTCAACATTGCTGGGTGCAACTGATGGAACTGCTTTTACTGAAATGATGTCACTTGTTGGTGCCTGCACCTGTTCAACATTGCTGGGTGCCACTGATGGACTGCTTCTACTGACATAATGTCACTTGTTGGTGTCTGCACCTGCTCAACATTACTGGGTGCCACTGATGAACTGCTTTTACTAAAATGATGTCACTTGTTGGTGTTTGCACCTGTTGACCATTGCTGGGCTGGAATTATCATTTATTTGTTTTTTTTTTGAATAATTAAAAGTATTTTACGTGAACATTTGTATAAACTGATTTTTTGTGTATTGTGTAAACTATTATGTAAAGCCACATGTATGAAAGAATTTGTATTGCCTACTGTATTTTATATATTAGGTTATTGAAAGGTCAGTGCAAAGCCAAAATTTTAACTAATTATGTGATATTTAGGTATTAATATTATCTTTTATTTTTGTCTGTATTTTTGTGGACGAATTTGGTGGTATTTTCACCACCAATGCTGGCAAAAATACCATCAAATTCTGGCCTGTGGAGGAGGGGCATATGAAAGGTGGCTACACTGAGCCACTGCGCCAGAGATTGCGCCAAAGAGTATTATTCAGCCGCCTCCACAGTGCTTGGGGAGAACTCGTGGGAGTCAGTGCTTGCTGAGATGTGATACTGAAAAGTTCTTGTTGAGATGTGATAGTAGCGAGTCGGTGTGGAGAGATTGTAATGTGTAGAGTGCTTTTCATCAATATAAACGAAGGTAAAAAAAAAATTTTCTTTTCTCTCTCATTATTTCAGTGTCCTGAATAATGCGTCATTACAGGTTCAGTCAACAAAGCATCTGGCTTGTGTTCTTGTATTAGAGTGTAATTCTGGTTTTCTTGCGCAATTATAGTATTTCTAATTTTTTTTATCACGTCAGTATAAATGGTATTTAAAATTTCTTGTCTTGTTGAGGAAGAACCGTGCCAGATGTGTACGTTGAGTCACTCTCCCACACACAGAACAATTATACTTGTGCTTTGGTTTCGTAGGTTTTATAGTTGCTGGGGACTTAATTAATTAATTGTGTTAACAGGAAATTTTCATTTCAGTCTTTGTTGTTGTTCTATGCAGTCAGATTGCGTACTAATACTAGTCAGGGCCAACCGTTTACGAGACTTGCGTAATCGGACTTTTAGCTACTAAAAATTTAAAAAGTATTTTCATTAATAATAATTAAGCCCCCATGCATCTGTTCCACACTCGAATCCTACCATCAGCTCTTACCAACGGAAATCGAGACTCATATGCCACGGGTTTCCAGTCGTCTAAGGAGCTAGTCATGAAACAGGGCTCAAATCCAGCATAGGAAAAGTTGTCGGGGCTTTATGAGGCAGCTTCAAATAAGTCGGTAGGTGTCTCACAATGTAAAATCGTGCAAAAAATTGCACTCATTCGGAAACCTCGGGTATGTTACGACATGTCTGTAAAACTGACCAGCAGTTTCCTCACTCTATAAATATTTTGAAAGCGGACGAAAACTCAGTGGCTGACTAACATGTTGAAATGAGTGCTAAGGACTTGAAGCCCTTTAACAATAAAAAAGGGATAAGGTTTTCTAAATTTAGGGTAGACATTGACAGCAATAGGGAAAGTATGGCTTGGTGGATATTAAAAATCTTATGCCTTCTCGACTAGCTAGGAAAATCCAAATCTTACTGATACAGGGAGCAGCAAAATTCTCCCCTACATAGCGCGTACGATTCAATCTGGTATCTGTGCAAGTACAAATGATTTATGGACAGACAATTACAAAGGTGTGCATTACATATCTGTCACAATACAGAAATTGGACGTCAGAAATTACATAAAATTACAACGTTTGTGTTGTCTAAATACCGCACATTAAGAAAGCTAACCAACAATGAAAAGCCGCGCTGGATTAGCCGAGCGGTCTGAGGCGCTGCAGTCATGGATTGTGCGGCTACTCCCGGCGGAGGTTCGAGTCCTCCCTCGGGCATGGGTGTGTGTGTTTGTCCTCAGGATAATTTAGGTTAAGTAGTGTGTAAGCTTAGGGACTGATGACCTCAGCAGTTAAGTCCCCTAAGATTTCACACACATTTGAACATTTTTTGAACAATGAAAAGTTGTATGTTTATCAAGAGGCTCGACAGATTTGTGCAGCTGGTAAGTTTTTAAGGTTATGTAAATATTACTTTAATAATGTGTGGCTTAAGTAATAGTAGGATCCTAATATTATTTTGGAAATATTAACTTGAGTATATTTATTTTCAGTGCAAGTACCCCACGACAGCAGCGAAGAAGCAAATGCAGGACATTATAAGAAGACGATATTGAGGACTAGGCAGGAGATTCTCCTCTCCTAGACCACGAATTCAGTAGGTATTTACAAGAAAGCAATATAAGCGACGAAAATACTTGTTAAATCCAGCCACGTCGTTAAATATGCGGTGTCTAGGAAACATGCTTTCTCGGATCACTAGACAACATTCAGACAAACCGTATTAATGAGTTTTATCACAAAACGAAAAGACATAGTACTTAACTTTGACGATTACGCAGAACTGTAGCAAGCAAAGGGCGACATACAATGTAAACATGCGTCTTCAGTATAACAATTCCGAAGTCCGTGTTGCACAGATTGTACATGCAAAGTACTTGTATGGATGCTGCTATACGACTCGCTAATCTTGAAGCTACTTTTCAACTGGGCCACGACCAGTCGGGAGCGGCGCTTATGTTCTCTTCGCACAGAGGCCGCTGCTGTCGCGTTGTCGTCCTGGAAAGGGGTCGGTCGGCGTGCTATTGGCTAACGTCTTCTCACAGCCCTGTCTGCTCTACCGTTCCCGACCAGCGTACCGGCTCTTGACTTTACGCCGTAACAATACTCTACAGTGGTATACTTGGTGATTATAATTAAACTTTCAAAGCGTTGTAGAAAGGGAGAAAACATATGGCAGAAGAAAAAAAATATATTGTGAAAATTGATCACTAGATGGCGCTGTATGTGTCAGAATACGGAAATGGAAACACATGTCATGCGCACGACCCATTGAAATTGGTGTAAACACGCTGGGCATACGGCTCTTCCCCCTTTCGCGTATGCAACGTTCGCCATGACTGTCTCAATGCAGAATCGCGCTCTGCTTGTAAAGCTCTACTACAAGAATGATGACTGTACGCACGTCGCTCTGCTGAAGTTTGGGACACTGAAGGGTTTGAAAAACGGCGTATGTCCGGTGACTGCCGTGAGTCTGGAGAAAACGATTCGGAAATCCGAAAAATACGGATTCCTTGGGCATGCAACCTGATAGTGGGAGGAAACGAACTGATTCGACGTCACTGGAAGCAGTGGCCAGAGCAATGCAGGAGGAGACGAGTGGTGGTGTGCAAACGTGTAGTGTACAGAGAACTGCCCGAACATTAGACATACCTGTGAGCATGGTGCTTAAAGTCCTACGAAACATCCGTCTTTGCTGTCCATTCAGAATTACCCAAGTGCACGAGTTGCTTCCTGTTGACCTGCCAGCAAGAGAGACCTTTGTCTTAGAATTTCTTGCTCTCCTGAAAGTGAACAATGATTAGCCGTGGAAGATTTTGAGGACAGATGAAGCCCACTTCAATCTGATAGGATATGTCAATATACAGCATTGTCTAATGTGGGCAACGTAAAGTCCACACGCAAATCAACCACTACCACTCCGTCCTGAGAAGGTCACTATGTGGTGTGGGCTTACCGCTCATTTATCATAGGGCCATATTTTTTCGAAGGGACAGGTGCTTCTGGTCCTGTTACCTGTACCGTCATTGGTAAGTGCTATGAGTGTCTTTAGCGCAGTGACGTGATTACAGCTCTCCAACAGCGTGGATGTGTGGATGGGATCATTTTTATGCAAGATGGCGCACCTCAGCACATTGCAAATCCAGTTAAGCAGCTGCTGAAGCGCCATTTCGGAAATGCTATGATTATCAGCCGCCATTTCCCTACGGCCTGGCCGTCCCGATCACCTGACCTTAATCTGTGTGACTTCTGGCTGTGGGGCTATCTGAAAGATGTTGTGTTCTGTGTTCCGATTGCAAACTTTGCTGCATTGAAGGCACGCATTGCGCAACAGATTCTGAACGTAACCCTGGAAACACTTCGATCAGTTGTAGAACAAGCTGTTTCTGGATTTCAACTTGTTACAGAAAACGGTGGACAGAATATTCAAGATGTTTTGCGACAATCACACGGAAATTAATAAACCAATTTGTTTTTTATTGATGGTTTTTATGCGGTTTCTGGCATCAGGACAATTAAAACCGATGTGATTGATGCTTGTTACGTGGTTTTTGGCCTCAGGACAATTAAAAACCGATCTGATTGATGCTTTTTATGCGGTTTTTGGCTTCAGGACAATTAAAAACCGGCGTGGTTCATGATTTTTATGCAAATTTTGGCCTCAGGACAATTAAAAACCATGTGATTGATGTTTTTTATGCGGATTTTGGCCTAAGGACAATTAAAAACGGATTTTTCCCGTCCAGTGTGATATGACCTTGCCATGGTGGATGGGCTTGCGTAACTAACAGTGTCACACCCTGTACACCCATACACACTGAGTAGCACAGTTCGTTAAACGTCAACCGTATACCTTAGGCATTGTTGTATGATTCATTTGTCATTTGTAGTCGACCACTATTAAATTATGATGCTTACAGCGCCATCTGTTGCTTCATTTTGCAACTATTTATTTCTCTTCTTCCATACATTTTACTCCTTCTCCGATGATATTCTGTTGCAATTTGATGTCATTCTGACCAGTGGTGTTATTAATACAGCGGTTTGAAAGTTTAACTTTAATTATAATCACCCTGTAGAACAACTCCCAACGGCTTATTCAACTTGTTCGTTTGGCAAGAAAAATATTAAATATACCTGAAATGAGTGCTTCTAGCGAGAGGGTCGTTAGTTATGTGGGAAACATGATTAGTGTGAAATCTTCACGTTCTCATCCAGAAAGACTTAACGATCTCAGTGTAATTCACTCAAAGTCTAGTCAGTACACACGTTAAGAATATAATGCATCAGAATTAAAAACCATAAACAGTAAATAGGAAAATATGAGTTAAAATTTCGTATTTAAGTGTGCAGTTACCTCTGTTACGCTTTTTTGGAGAGGATTGCCGAGGGAGGGCATTGTAACGTATTATATACACAATTCATGTTTACTTGACATTAAACCTTTTCATTTTAATCGTCTCAAATGATATTTATTGTTGCTGAGAAACAATTTTGAAATACTTATGTTTGCTAAAGTAGTGAAATACGTTTTGGAGGATCTCGTTTGGCTGAAATAATTCTTTTAGTGGAACTGAAAAATATTTTGTAAATATTTAAATCTGTTCTGCAAAATAACACATTCATTTCCTATCGATTAACACAATACAGGCTATAAGTTGCTGAATGTGAGAGTCCCACATACATTCCAGAAATAAATTTCATTCCCGGATTTGTATATTAATGGAGGTCTAATAAGTAGCCTGAAAATATAAAAATAACCTAAAACACTCTCTAAGGATCTAAAGCCTGGAAAGTAAGGTAAAAAACGTAAGCCAAACTAAAAATATATACTTGTGGTGGTATGCAAAACAGTGCAAAAAATCATCATAATATGACTGAAAAACTACTTCTTTCGGACATATATTGTTTAGATTAACATGATATAAGAAAATAACTTCGTGTTTGCTAAGAGGCTTGTGGAGTATTTAGAATGAGCTATTTTGGTCATTTCTAATGAATTCAGCGAACCTACAATATGCATACTAGGAAAAGTAATTAAAATTGGTATATCTGGGGTCCTATTTAGCTGAAACACACTAGGGTTACAAAAACGAGACTTTCAATACCTAACATTAGTTAGTGTCTAGCGATGTGGAAGATTTTCAATGATGGTTCTGCTTACTAAAGAAAACATGCATTGATAATAGCCAGAACTAGTCAAAAGAAGGTGATGCGGCAGGGAAAACCGATCACATCTGAAATAAATACGTCCAAAAATACTGACAAAAAAAACGGACAAATTAAATCCACCATTTTCTGGCCAACAATTACCCAAAATGAATGTATATTACATTGGACCTCGGATAAAAAAGGACTTTTGAGACCTATTAAAAAAATTAAAGTGAAAATGTACAGAATAAACTACTGTTTAGCGTAGCACAGTGGGCGTATGGCCAGGCAAGCAAGATACTTTTAGACACTTGAGTTCGGCGTAGCTTGGCTTGGATGGGAATAAAGCAGCGTGCTTTTTCTGCTGATAATGTGTGACAGCTTGCCTGCCTGGCTACCAGGCAAGCAAGGGTGGGTTAAAGGCGGAATATGTACATTACTGGCTGTTTAGGAGGGCTCCTGGCCCGATTACAGATGCGGCACACATATTCCATCACATACTCTCTCCTGTCACTGTTGACGTCCATACGCAACTATCCTCATCGTAATAAGTCATCATATATACGAAAATAAGTGTTTTCATTGAACTCACTCTACTCATTCATTGTTTTGATCTAAGAGTGTGTGTGCTCCCTGAATCTAGTTTTGAAGCTACTCCCCATTTGTCTTATGTGCTGTTCACTGCAGTAACTGCATTTGATCCTATATACACTCAAATCCTGAAACATATTCCAACAATTGCTGATTTTATGACAGAGCCTGAATTTAACGTGTTATTTGTTTGATACCTATTTTACTACTTGCTCTACAAAAACATCTCTTGATTTAGTCTGACGTCTTTCCATTCTAAGTCAAAACCACATTCTTTTTATTATTGTTATACTTAGCTGTGATTGACTTCAACTTACTTGTCAAGTTGCTTCTTGTTTATCTTATCATAACTTTTTACCACGTCCTTGCTTCTGTATCCATTTGCCAAGGCCAAGAACTGCAAAACGCTCAGTTCTTTTTCTGCTTCTTACTGACTTAGTGGCAATCTTAATAACATAAACACCATTGCTTTAAGATATCTCCACTTCTGTTGCCAAGTTCAAGGAACTTTACTTCTTTCACCTGCTTTATTACCTCATTATAAAAACATATGGACTCAATGGGGATTCCATTACTCCATGAGTGGCTAAAGACCGTGAAGGCCATTTTAGTCTTATTTAGCAATGGTTTATTGTTTTGGATCCAGTATAGAGGTCTTTTGCTGTTGTCTATTGTTGTCGCTTGTATAGTATTGGGAAGGAGCAAGCCATTCTTCTTTTTCTTTTTTTTTCGTTTTCAGTATCATTACAGGATCATCCACTGTGGTGACTATATATATGTTCATTAGCATCCAGGGATTTTTATAGAAAATGAAAAGTGAAACATTCGTGTGACTCTTACAATTTTATTTATAAGTCCTTATATATGATTGGATTTATGTACATATGTAGTTCAGTATCCACATCAGCTATGGGCAGTTCATACATATTTCCGTGTATTGGTGCACAGCATGTGTCATAGAGCTGAGCAATGATTTCTTCCCTCAGATGAAAAGTTCTACATGGTAACTCCATCAGACTGGTCCCTATTTTCTAGTAGAATCTGTATACATATGGCTGCCAGCTAGGTCCTTTGTCTAGAGCATGCTGGATTGCATTATCGGTGTACTTAATATTTTTAGATCTTTGCTCCTGGAGACAAGTGAATTCTCTTTTTCTCTCTTTAAGAAGTTTAACCACTTGTGGGAAGTCCCCTGCAGAGATTGTATGATCATCTAATATCACTGAGGGAGCTTGAGCACCTCCATGGAACATGTGAGTAATTTGTATTGAAGTATTACATGGGAGAATCTATTCCACCAGGGATAATACGTCTATTGTGTCAGTATACTGATGGTTTTGAAAAGCCACCACTCGGCAGAGCTCACTATCTGACGATATTCCCACACTGACACATTGAGTATCACTGATGTTTAAACTGTAGGTTGAGTTAAACAATATTGTTTTCATGTCAGGTGTCTCGTATGGCTTTGCCTAATCTGTTCGAGCGAGTCAGGGGCATACATGTGATTACATTCCCCTACTAAAACTGCAAACATCGCCACTAACACTTACTTGCCACCTTCATAGAGACGGAAGAGGACTGCAGTGTATGTTTCAACAGGTTCATCTTTGAGAGTTCTTGCTCGGCTAGCATGATAATTTTTCAGTCTCTGTTAATATGTAATGTAGTAGTGTATGCATTAAAAAACGAAAAAAATAAATGTATAACATCTCTACTTTCAGGTATGAAAGAATCACAAATGGAGCTCCAGTCAGTTCATTGTTATTGTTCTCGCATAGATACTGTCTGAAAATATGAAAAGGGAATCATACTCAACGCCAGATGTAGTAAGAGTAATGTCAACTGTTAATTTAAGAGGTGGCAATGAGTGTATTCGGCGTGTTCTGAGCACTGAAGCGACCATTCAGTAATTTGAAGTAATTATGTCACTGCTAACAGAAAATGATGACTGCAGCACATTGTGATTTCGAGTCATCTACTAATTACAGTCATCCTAAGTATTCTGGGACAAATTATTCCTGGATACATGACGATGCTACAACTGCAAGGCTACGGATCCGATCAGAAGGAAGAGGAGTGTTTATGCATATGACATATTTGTGTGGCTTAAATGTAAAAGTGTGTGTTCTGTGCTTCTTGTCTTGTCATAATTTGAAGGCTGTTGACTATTATTTGTTTCCTCAACATCTGATGCCTGTTTATGTACAATTACGTACAGATTTGAACAATTTACCTCACATGTTTCACAGTGAGGCATTTATTCCTGAGTATTGTGTTATGGATTTACAGTTGAGTGTGGAGTGTTGGCTTGATGGACCTCCTCCTTTTAAACTGCACTGTGACTGCTGTAACAAGGAAAAAGTAATTTTTTCTAAGTAGTTTATTTGTGTTTTTCTTTCATATATATATGTATTGTCATTACGGCTTAGCTAGCTGGGGTTATGATAGTAACGGGGCCACTGTATTTTA
The DNA here is from genome assembly GCF_021461395.2 of Schistocerca americana. Lineage (NCBI taxonomy): Eukaryota > Metazoa > Arthropoda > Insecta > Orthoptera > Acrididae > Schistocerca > Schistocerca americana. Next base: position 529,772,691 of record NC_060124.1, read on the forward strand.
GTGCAAGTACCTTACTGACTGAGCTATAACGACTGTACACCTTTACCTACCGTGGTTAGTCCACATATTATTCTAGTAGAAATGAAAAATTTTAGAAAGATAAGCATTCATTTATTTTTTTTTGATTTCAGAAAACATTATAGGGTGCACAAGCAAGTACCTGTACTCACATATTTCATTAGCAACGTAAGGTAGTGATGATGTATCATACATACTATTTACAGAAGCCTAACACACATCGATATTAGTAGTAAAAACGTCATCTGCATTGTTCTGATGGATGAGCTTTGTAATCGCATATAGCGCATTTACGAAGAATCCTTGCACATAGTTGCATCACTCGACACAGTCGTTTACAGCACATTGGATGGCAGAGACAGTAGGCATCAAGCTTCTGAAAGATGATTACTGAAAGTGAGTGTAGTTTGCAATATTAGTGTTGTTGTATATTTTAATGGTTGTTAAATAGTCCCCAAAAGATGTTGCATGACAGCCCAGTAACACAAGAGGTGCTTGAACACTGAACAGTGTAGTTATTTTCGCGAAATTCTGGTATACCTTGTACCACTCATAAGATGAAATCACTTCTTTCATGCCACTAATTTGAGAATTTTCATACACTAACACGATACCTCATCACTAGAAGTCACACACACTTACTCCCATTCACATTTTGATTGCACACTACAGAGAATAACACCACTTCAGCAGGCAAGATACGATACTGCAACTGCTGATGACCAGTGTCGATGTTGGAGATGGTAGGAACTCAAAGTCCATGAAGTAGATTTCTTATGTGTTCAATGCTGGTGCTGGTGCTGGGGTGCAGGCTCGAAGTCTGACGATAAATCGGATGGGTGTTGCTGCTGTGGGGGTGGGAACCTGAAGTGTGCTGATAAATCATGTAGGGTGTTGGTGTGCTGCTGTGGTACCAATGCTGTAAATTCGAATGGCTGCTTCTCCTAGTTCCATAACTCTTATTGGTTGACTTAGTGCTCCAACACATCATCATAGGCCTGTTGTATGGTAGGAAAAATAATAATGGAAGACACACATTTAATAATAATAAAGACCAGTGAGAGAGGTGGAAAGATTAACAATACTCCTTCTTTTTATACCGCAGTGGGGCTGTGACTGATCCCTCCTGATGTTTCACAGTGATCAGTTGATGCACAGACCACAAATGACATAATGGTGGCTGCCATTCCCTCAAGACTGGTTGTGGGGACTGGTGGTGATGGTCAAATCCCACCAATAGAATAATGCCCCCAGAGTAGAGGAGGAGAGGAAGCCATTTCTTGGGTCATAAATTATGATAATTGAGATAATGGTAAAGCATCTGGCAGTCATGTTGTTATAGCCTGTCACAAATTATGGTCATTATGATTAGGTGAAAAGCGTTGATCATAAATTAGACTTGCATAAACATAAACAACAGCAGAAGTGAGTGGTTTATTTGCATTATGGTCATAAATTACATGGTTTGTTTACATAGGGACACTATGATAAATGGCTGGTTCGTTTAGATAAGGAGAACAATGGGCCCATTGAGGCAGAACACACTCAGCCCCACTACTCTCTACTATTACATCGTGGCTCCGCATGAATGAGATGCATGTGTGCTGACTCAGAGTCTAGTCAGCCATCAAGAACTGCTAAAAATCAGTAGAATATTTGATGAAAATGTCATATAACATGAACAACATTAATGGAATTGTTTGTCCAGGGATGTGAATTTTGCTAGCAGTACTGAAAACTTACATGTACTAGCAATAAGAAGCGATTGTGTTGCAAATCAGGTTCCACTGTCAACGTGTTGCACATGAATGTCAATACAACTGTGAACGTTGGTGTAAGGGAAGTCTAGCATCAAACCCATCAAGGACTCTTAGTGGCGAAACGCTGCATTTATCACATTTGTGTCACATAAAGAAAGTATTTCTTCTTGTCTCTACTAATAATTCTACAAATATGCATACACAGAATTTTTGCACCCTGTAAATTAACATGGGTTCATATATCCTATTATAGACAAAGTAAAAATATATATTCAATTTTTTGCCTGAGTAAATCAACTGAGCAACACTATGAAAACTGATAACACTTCGCCATGTTTTTGAAAGACAAACCAAAGGGGCATGGCAATAAAGTCACGTTTTCAGTAAAATTAAACACAGAGAAGTTCTTTCTGTGCTGGTATACAACACAAATGTACCAAACCACTTACAGATAATATTTTTAACCAGTACTCACTTGAAATAAGATGCATTAAGAATGATGTATTGGTTGTTTTGTGTGTACAGTTAAACATTGAACCCCTCCCCCCCCCCCCCCCCCCCCCAGTTAGGCATGGTCTCGAAAACGAATTCTGTCATAACTTATCTGATGAGGTCGGACACATACTATTTCGCTTCTAAAAAAATTTGCAGAAAATATGGTGCATTATATTAGGTAGGTGCATGAGCTGGTAACGTTTTTATCCTGCATGATAGTATTGCGATTGCTATGGATTTATTTATCGATTGTCATTTTTTATTTGAAGTTCACTGCTGCTATTTGACTTTACATACTGTCATTTTGTCGTTTGGTGATTGGAATTTGAAACTTCCTCTTTGAATGTACAGAATGACTGTGCTGGTAAACTCCTACGTTATTTGATACAGAAACAGCTGAGTGAAACTGAACGTCCTCAGACAGTTTTCTCTTGACTTGTTCTGATCATTTGTAAACTGATACACAATATTTTAGCGCAACGCAATCTGACTTTTAATAATGCCTACAAAAGAATAGCCCTGACTAACAATAAGCTATACGCTTCATGAATCACTTACCTCACAAAAATCTTCGTTACTCGAACTACTGCACTACAGCGGGCGCCAGTACAGCCAACCAAATCAAAGATTCTAACTACTGATGGCACTAACTATTGATAGGCACATAGTTAGCAAATGAAAGATTTAGACAGAGAACAAACAATGTATTTACCTTAATAGCGTTCAAAAG